>NW_024038493.1:2787500-2891436 GCF_016077235.1 Cyprinodon tularosa
CACCAATGGGTTGCACATTGGTCCCTCCGTGGCCTCCCCTTTAAAACATTTTCAGGCGGATGTTCTTTGGTGGCACAGTGGTTACAGCAAACGACCCATTTATGGAGGCCTTGGTCCCTGACTTGGATCGACGCGGGTTCAGATCTGGCCTGTGGTCCTTTGCTGCATGTCTTTTCCTCTTTCTCATAGCCCCTTTCCTGTCAGCCTACTGTTCATAAAAACGAGCCACTAGTGCCATAAAAGTTCTGGCTAGGCCACTGATTATGTGGGGAACCAGATTTTCTGGGTTCCCACCCAATCGCTGGGTGCTTTTATGGAGTGAGTTTTGTTACATAATTGTTGTAAATAAATACCCGTTTGGGGATTGAAATTTGGAATAAAAGGCAATCCCAAAATGCAAGTTGGACAAAGTATGTAGAAAAAAAACATTTTAATGTTTCTGTTGTTTCTTTGCCTGGTTCAGTGAAAGATGCTTGTTTACATTAGATTTAGGCAGGTGTTAATAGCCTGAAAATGATAGCACCATTCTACTTGCATCCACCCCAAAGGTTACTTGAACCAACAAATTCTGGCATCTGGCTGAAGAGTACATTTTGAAAGTTTTGGAGAATTTGTAAAAGTATGGGAGTTACCAGAGGGGGATTTATTTCAAAGCAGCATTTTAACGCATTCCAGAACTGATCTCTTTAAAACGTTGCCTTTTCTCCTCTTAAATTTCAAGTAGTTTGAAAAGTTGATTAGTAGGATTGGTAGGAGATTGCATTGGACACATATTTAATGAGAAAAATATAACAGCTGTTGTAAATGTCACTGCTCAATTTTGAGCAGGCTTAAATCTGGCATAACAGCTTGACAGTAAATGACAGTTTACAGCAGAGGGTGGTTTGGGTCCACCGACCTCTGGGTTATGGGCCCAGCACGCTTCCGCTGCGCCACTCTGCTTTCCTCATGAGAAGACGGAATTGGAAGGCAAAATCAATTATTTATGGTTTGGCTTTGTTATGCCATACGCCACAACATTAATTTTGGACATTTTGGAACAATCTGCATGCAGATTTTAACTTTGAACATCTGTGGATTAAAATATATAGTTTTGCTATGCTGCACCAATCCTCAAGAGTAACAAATCCACTCTCCAAAAAGCATTTCCTTGGTGGACAGGCAAAAAAAAAAAAAAAGCTTGTTAGGTTTGAACACCAAACACCTTATTTAGCAACCTGCACAAAGAATGACACAGAGAATTTAGTATATTTTACTTGCAAGGAGAGGGGATCAGAAACTGCATTCAGTTACAACTTCAAACCCACTCTGAAGCAGTATCTGCTCTCCAAGCCCTTTATTGAAGAAACGCCCTGATTACAATGTGGTTTCAACCGCTAAAGGGGGAGGGAACAGAACCCAGTTGAAACCAGAATTTTCGTACAACATACAACATCAGAGGATAAGGAGAACCCCTCTCCTTATCTAGTTGCACAGTTCTCCATTCTCCTCCACACCCTTAACGACATCTGTTAACAGCAGTCGCAGTCAACATCCCTCCTGCACAGACTTAAAAAACATTAATGACACAGCAAACAAAACTAAATGTTTTAACACTCTTTGTAATATGAGTAAGATAGAGATAACAAAATGTGTAAGTATAATATGATTAAAGTAGAATAACTTATGTACAATTAATTAACCCAACATTTCCCTCCTGTTTATTCACTTTAAGCTATTTATTTTATCATTCAATAGTTACTTCTTTTCAGATTTTCAACTAAGAAATCATTCTTTTTTCTTTTTTTAGCTGTAAAGGGTACACTCAGAGGTACTTTAAACTGGTGGGTTATTGTCGTTGGGATTAGGATAAAAGTCAGGAAAGTGTAAAGAGAATTCATCCTCTTCGCTGTCTTCATCATCCGATAGGTGTTCCTCAGTGGACATAAGGGCATACATTTCTGTTTTCATGGGTTGTATTGCAGTGGTAATTAGTCTATTTAGCAGCGCTCTAATACATGGAATACAACAACATCCACATAAGGTCAGGATGGCGGCAAATATAGCTACAGACATCAAAATAGAAAGTACCAGTTGTTTGTATTTACCAAAAATGTCTCCAGATCCATCCCACATTTTTGTGTCAACTCCAGAATGGTCTTTCATTTTGCTGTTAAGAGAGCGAAGGCCTTCAAGGGCTTTTGTGAGGCTGCCATCTGCAGCAGTGTTGTTGGGAATAAAGGTGCAACACTGATCTCCAAAAATAGAGCACACACCACCTTTTTCAGCTAACAACATGTCAACAGCAATACGGTTCTGGAAAGCCATCAGAGAGGTAGCTGACAATTGTTCATGGACGGCGGAGAAGCCTTGTTCTGTTTTATTTCCCAGCCTCTGGACGTTATAATGGATGTAGTTGATCCTGTCTACATTTTTATTTATAGTACACCACCAGCATAAGAAAGATTCAAATCCTGCAGAAACTTGATTCACTAGTTTATACTCATCTGGAACACCTCTGGGTACTCCAATACTGTCAATATAAGTAGGGTCATCTGGACTCCACGCATTTTCAGATGCCCTCCTTCTTCTAGTATGCCATGTATGTGGTAAAATACTGTTTACAGTCGTTAACAATTCATCCATTGTGAGTGAAGTAATAGAAACAGGTAAAATCAAGGTGACTGCAGCACACAATCCAGTGGTGTTGCATGGAAGTCTGTCAAACAATCTGTCATCTCCACACCACCACCAGATGTCACTGCGGGATTGATGTTTAAAAAAGGTGGATACCAGTAAAATGCTTGCACATTGTTTTTCATTTAGTGTACCCAATTTTGGGCCCACTCCGGTCCTGTTTACACAGGTGAAATTTGCCACAGCCACTTTCTTCAAAAAGATTGGTTTTTTCTTCTCATCTGTGGTCAGGGGATAGATCTTATCCCAATAGGTGCAATTATCAGTTGGAACTGTATAATTCATTATATTTAGAAGACATTGAGGAGTTATGGTGGCAGGAACCACACGTAACAGCGGTCTGGCTCCCATACACACAAGACAATCAGTGGACACTGTTTTAGCTGCTTGTTCTGCCATTAAAAGCCAGTTATTTGTTTGCCCAGAGATTCCAGTGGTGACTTGAAACAGTTCATCCGTTTTAAGCGGGTCATTAATATTTTGAATTTTTATCTGTTCACCTTGGGCAGAAGTAAGAATCCCTTGTATCTCATTTTCTTCTTGTGTAACATTTGCAGAGCACAGATACAATGTCCAACACGGATCGGTTTCACTAGACCGTGCACATATAAATGAGGAAGAACAGCCTTCCTTCTCAAGGGGTTCTGCTGTGGAGTTTATTGTCATAGTGAAAACTTTGGAGGCATGGTTAACAGTGAACCCTGATATTCTACTCATCCATTTCTTAGCTAAAGATGTCCATCCATACGATCCTTTTTTCCACTGTCCAGTGGTTCTGAAAACGTCTCCCCAACTCTTTTGAGTTCTTTGAACTACACGGGGATATAGGTAGAAATCATAACCTCGCCAATCTCCCGGGTCAATTTTAAATCTTTGCGAGAATGTTTGAAAAGGAATAGTCACTACACTGATTACTCTAGTAGAGTTATAGCAGAGATAGACGTCCCTTTTACAAATAGCTGGCTCATGGGGGCAACAAGAATCCTTGCCCTGAGTGAGAGCTAAAAACAAAACTAATATGAAAAGTTGCAACATCATCTAGGTTCAAACTTCAAAAAGTTTCCTATGGGTAATCTTTTACACAGTGGTCTACTTCCTATGACCTCTCGGCAGAGTTGTTGAACCTTCACCAGTTTGAGATGGTTGTATGCTAAAAAATACAACCCCCTTTGTACGATGGACTTCCTCTGAAGGTCGGTGAAGGAGACCAAATGCGTATTCTATAACAGGTACCACAGTAGAATTACTAGAGTGCTAAGCAGTACGGTAAGGTTCCACAGAATAATTAAGAAAGTGATTTTACACATTACTCATCTGATCTATCTATCACTTTCTTGCAGTGTGACAAGTGGATCCATGCGCTTCTTTCAGCTATTTTTAATGCAGTTGGAGTGGTCAACAAAACCTGATAGGGTCCTTCCCACTTAGGTGAATACCAATGTTTCCTCTTTATGCTCTTTATGAGGACCCAATCACCTGGTTCAACTAATTGGTTTTCCTGTGGAGACACAGAGGGTGGGACACTGTCAGTTTGGTTCAGCTGTTGCTTTTGTTGCTCCAGCATCTTTCTCATGTAGTCTGCTAGAGTACTTTCATCATCTGTTTCCCAGCTATTATTAAAATAGGGAAGTCTATATGGTCTGCCAAATATTGTTTCATAAGGGGTCAACCCGGTCGTACTTGTAATATTTATGTGTAGTTTAACTAAATCCAAACATTGAGTCCATGATCTTCCCGTTTCTTCCATACATTTCCTAAGTCGGTTTTTTAACGAATCCGTTCGTTCTTTCCACAAGGCCTGCGCTTTGTGGATGGTAAGCACAGTGGTTTTTCAAGTCTATGTGAAAGGCTTGTCCTATTTTGGTTATTATCTGATTTACAAAATGTGTGCCATTATCACTATAAATTTTCTCTGGAATCCCATAACGGGGAATTATGTCTTTGCATAATGCTTTTGCGACTGTTAGTGCATCTGGATGTTTTGTAGGAAACAGTTCTACCCATTTAGAAAACGAGTCAACTATTACTAAACAGAACTTTTTACCTTCACTAGGGCTTAGTTCTATAAAATCCATATGTATATGTTGAAAGGGGTAGTTTGGCTTTGGGAATTGTCCTCTTTTAGGCCTTAGGTTCCCCTGAGCATTGTGCTTTGCACATATTAAGCATGCTCTACAAAAATTTTTTGAATAAGCATTAAAACCATAGGTCGTATATGTTTGGTTTACCAATCCTACCATCCCTCCGGTTGACACATGGGTTTTACCATGGGTCAATATAGCTGCCCATTTGTATAAGTTTTTTGGAAGGATTGGTTTATTTTCTGGTCAGGTGTAAATCCCCTCCTTTAATCGTGCTCCTTTGCTTTTCCATTGTTCTTGTTCCTGTTTAGGAGATTGCTGCTGCATGTCTTGTAAGATGTCGTCTTTTAGTGAATTGTCTGTTAATGTTAATACTGTTATTTCTTTTAAAGCAGCTTCTTTTGCTATTTTATCTGCAAAGGAATTTCCTTTTGAAGCAGCATCTTTTCCCGATGTGTGGGCCGCACATTTGCATATTGCCAGCTGCTTTGGCAGCTGTACTGCTTGTAAAAGTTCTTTCAGTAAATTGGCATGAGTCACTAGTTTCCCGGTTGATGTTATCATGCCTCTGTTTTTCCAATGTTGTGCAAACGTATGTGTTGTAGCATAAGCATATTGACTATCTGTCCAGATAGTTACTATTTTGTCTTTCATCAATTTGCATGCTTCAGTAAGAGCAATCAGTTCTGCTGCTTGTGCAGAGTAATGTTGTGGTAAAGCTTCCGCTTTTAGCACAGCGGTATGTGTCACTACAGCATAACCAGTTCTTGTTTTCCCTTTTTCATCTTTTTTAGAGGATCCATCAACAAATAATGTTTCTCCTTCTGACAAAGGAGTGTCTTTCAAATCTGGCCTACTTTTAGCAGTTTGTTCAGCCAGAGCCTCACAATCATGAGATTCCCCATCATCTGGTGTGGGGATAAGTGTTGCTGGGTTCAGCACCGTGCAGCGTTCTATTTTCAAATGCGGCTGTGACAGAAGTAAAGACATGCATGAGAGGTGTCTGGCTGGGGATAGAAAAGTCATTTTAGTTTGTAAAAGCAAAGCAGACACCGAGTGGGGAACTTTTAATGTCAGTGGATGGAATAATACTATGTCAGCACTGGACGTTACTGCCAATGAAGCAGCTATCACTGCTCGCACACAGTGTGGAAGTGCACATGCTACAGCATCTAATTTAGTAGAATAGTATGCTATTGGCCGTAATTTATTCCCATGCATTTGAGTTAAGACCGAGGTCATAAAATGACCTTTACAGTCCACCATTTGTACAAATTCTTTTTCATAGTCTGGGAGTGCTAACGTGCAACTGCTCACCATAGCCTGCTTAATGTTACAGAAGGCCGCTTCTGCTTCAGATGTCCATTTTAGGTTGTCTGACATTTTCAGTTCCTCTTTATACATAAGTAAGTTTAACGGTGCAGTTATTTCTGCATAATTTGGTACCCAGCTTCTGCAATAATTAGTGAGTCCTAAGAAGGACATCATTTGTTTCTTTGTAAGTGGCTTAGGCGCATGCAGTATTGCTGCTTTTCTTTCTTCCATTATGGTTCTATATACCATTATTGTGGCTGGTTGTCGGTTATTTCCTTCAACCTGGCCCGCTAAGGGGTTTGGTAATTCTACTAAAGGAAGCGTAAGGACTTCTCCTACACCTTCCTGTTTTACAGGCATCCCTCGGAGTGCCTGTGGGGACGTCACTAAATGTTGTCGCTAAAGTTTTTGACCAATCTCCTACAGAACCTTTGGACCTAGTAATATATCCCTGGGAGGTATTAGCTTGTGGAGAAGCTGCTTGAAGAGGGGCTGTTTTCAATGATCCTTCTGGAGGAGGTATATGCTGTGGGGGAGTATATTGTGGAGGATCCCCCGTGAGTGGGGGAGCTGAGGGATCGGCTGCAGCGGCAGCACCTCCCATTTGTGGGAGATTATGTATTTGATGTAGCAGGTCAGAATAGGGCCCTACGTACTCATCATCTTCCTTTCTATGAAACATTATTGATCTTTCCTTTTCCTTTTTTCTTTCTTCACTTTCTCTTTCTTTCCCTTCTTTCTCTTTTCTTTGTCTCTCCTCTCTCTCTCTTTTAGCTCTGCGCTCTCCCTCTTCTCTCTGTCCTGCTAATTTCATCCAAACCATGGTTTGCATGTAACCTTCTTTTGCCATCAAAGTGTCTTTATTTTTGCTTTTTGTTTTTATTTTTTGCTGCAATTCCTTTATGTTTGTGGTGCTCAATTTACCATTAAAACCGTAGTTTTTTATCCAGTAACACAACGGCTCTACCGCCCATGGGTCATCATTTTCAACTGCTTTCCAGTCTTTACACTGGAGTTCCTCCAATAACTTCTGTTTTTCTTTACTTTGCCCCTTTCCCATTTTGAACTAAATTTGGGCCCAGTGGGTTTTCAACACCTGTCGTGTTCTAAACACTGGGGCTTCAGACAAGATGGTGATCAACGACTTTTTGTGGTAAAACTCACTTCAACCCTTACAGGTGGAGTTTTCTTGTCTACAAACATCCACAAAAGCTCACCATTTAACCCTTGTCTTTTTGGTATGAAATACAGATATCTAGTGATATCTATATTTCCTTACACACGCACACACACACACACACTCACTGCGCAGTTAACTTTTACTTTATTTCTGTTTACTTATTTTAAACACAGAGGACGCCGCTATCCTATGCAGAATTTAACTAGTTTACAACTCGGGGAGCCTGCCCTTACAAACTAGGGGAGCCTGCCCTCCCGCAGACTTTAACTGTTTTAAAATTTCTATTTTACCTGATAGAGTCTAGAATTGTCAGGGTTTTAGTACAAAAGGGGGACCTCGTTACCCCATGCGGAATTTAACTATTTAAGATAGAGGACACCGCCGTCCTTCACGAGGTTTAAACTGTTTGCAAAGGGGAATCTCGTGACCCCACGCTGAGAGGACTTCAAAAGGGGAATCTCGTGACCCCACGCTGAGAGGACTTCAAAAGGGGAATCTCGTGACCCCACGCCCTTCACTTCGATCTTTTTTTCTTTTTTTTTATATTATTATATTTTTATAAATTTTTATATTTTATATATTTTTCTTCCAATAATTCACTCACTCCTTATTAAAAGAAAAACTACTCACAATTCTCTGCGTCCTCGAAATGCTTCAACCGTCGGACCCCAGCTTGTAAGGGAGAGACCAGTCCCGTAAAGGGTCTCTTTGCTGCGGCCGCAGGCTTATCTGGATCTCACTCACCTGCTGGGGGTCGTCGGGTATCTTGCAATCCGGCTCGAAGGACCAATTAATGTTAGGTTTGAACACCAAACACCTTATTCAGCAACCTGCACAAAGAATGACACAGAGAATTTAGTATATTTTACTTGCAAGGAGAGGGGATCAGAAACTGCATTCAGTTACAACTTCAAACCCACTCTGAAGCAGTATCTGCTCTCCAAGCCCTTTATTGAAGAAACGCCCTGATTACAATGTGGTTTCAACCGCTAAAGGGGGAGGGAACAGAACCCAGTTGAAACCAGAATTTTCGTACAACATCATACAACATCATACAACATCAGAGGATAAGGAGAACCCCTCTCCTTATCTAGTTGCACAGTTCTCCATTCTCCTCCACACCCTTAACGACATCTGTTAACAGCAGTCGCAGTCAACATCCCTCCTGCACAGACTTAAAAAACATTAATGACACAGCAAACAAAACTAAATGTTTTAACACTCTTTGTAATATGAGTAAGATAGAGATAACAAAATGTGTAAGTATAATATGATTAAAGTAGAATAACTTATGTACAATTAATTAACCCAACAAGCTACCACACGCTTGCCCATTCTTTATACCCGTGGGATTCCAGAGGTGCCAACATGGGGAAACAAAAAGACAGTTTGTCAAAATGGACCTCCCTCTTCAACTCCAGCTAGAGTGATACAGTTCTGATGCTGAACTCAGAGCAAGATGGCTACAAAACAAACTGTAAGATTCTCTCTGAGTCTACAGGAGTCGTATTACTCAGACAATTCAGACGTTAAACTTTATGTTTGGAAAAGGTTCTGAAATTGTGAAAAGGATATAATTCAAGACAATACTGCAAAGCAGCTGACAAAAAGTTACTTTATAAAAAACAACTTTATTTTCCTCCTTTTTTATTCGACCTCAGAGAAAGAATATGTTAGAGTACTGATGCACAGATATGGATCTATCAGTGCACGTTTATAGGAAGGGGAAAGTCAAAGAAGAGCTGCTAAAATATGCTCAGAAAAGGAGGCCTAAACCCATATCAGCGGCCTTGTTTAAAAAAAAAAAACAATGTATTGTAGGCTTTGTTTCAGGTCATTGACTACTGGGCTATAGGCTGGTTCCAGACAAGCAACCTACTGGATTGCACAGCAGATAGGACTGGAACCAACAATCTCTTGCATTAGGATGCTGGAGGAACAGATCTGATCTGCCTGTCCCTATGCATGTTTTCATGGCCTCGTTGGTTCAGTAAGCAGCGCGGCAGTCTTATAATCTGAAGGTCGTGAGTTCAATTCAATTCAGTTTATTTCTATAGCGCCAAATTCACAACACGTCATCACAAGGCACTTTACAGATCATTCAGTCAAATTGATACAAAGTTTTCTATCTAAGGAAAACCAGTTGATTGCATTGACTCATTGACTCAAATGCAATCCTTCACACTAAGCATGCTTGTAGCGAAAGTGGAGAGGAAAAACTCCCTTTTAACAGGAAGAAACCTCCAGCAGAACCAGGCTCAGTGTGAGCGGCCATCTGCTGAGGCTGAGTTCAACCCTCACACGGGGCATTTGTTTTAGCTTTTCCACTCCTAGTATTTACCACATTCTCAACCTAAGTTTCTATGATGCGACTTTATTCGGGGTTTTGAACAATGATGGTTACTTCTTGTTCTAGTTAGGGCTAGAGGCGCAATGGATAACGCGTCTGACTACGGATCAGAAGATTCTAGGTTTGACTCCTGGCTAGCTCTTTTGTTTATTGTCATTGTCTTACACATCTGCGTGCTTATTCCGGGTCAGCTGGTCAATCACTCTCGCAAACTCTTAAAAGTAACTTTACTAATTTTTTTTTACTAAACAATTTTTGTGTTTTTTCTTTTTTTTTTTTTTTCTTCCAAATGTATCTTTTCAGTTTGTTTGTTTTTTTTATATTTTTTTTTCCAAATTTGTCTTTTTTCAATTACTAACATATTTTTATCTTCCAATTTTTTTTTTATGTTTTTCCACTTTTATTATTTTTAAACTCTTTTAAACCCTATAAAATGTGTTTTTTATTTCTTTTTTCTAAAGTTTATATATTCAAAATATATATTTTCAAATTTCTCTTTTTCAGATTGAAACTTTATAAACATTCCTACCATAAAAGGACAATACAAACATTAACTCTAGCCATGCAGACGAAAAGAAATGCATCTTCACTGCTCAATTTAGAGGAAAGCTTGCTTACGGAAGTGAGGAGACTGTAATCTAAAAATACAAGCTGAAAAGAACTCAATTCAAATTTGAAAAAAAAAAGAAGAAAATTTGACAATTTAAATCAGTAATATAAATTAGGTATAAATAGAAAAAAAAAAAAAAAAAACCTGAAAATGTTAGAAAGGACTAATCCCAAAACCTGGAAGTCTAATTTTGGATTGTTTTTTTTGTTTTTGTTTTTCAAAATGCCATTTACAAAATGTGTTCTTTGCTTGCGACAATAATGGAACAAAATTCACTCCATACACCTTCTGCCTTCTTCTCAGTCAGATTATCTGCATCTCTTCCGTGCTTGGAATTTATAATAAGACTGCAGGATTCTTGCAGAGAAGAAGGGAAAAAAAAAGGCGAATAAACTCTGAGTTCATCTCTGTGTTTCCTTCAACAATTAGATTCCTATTTTTATCCTCTGCTCCGATGTGATTGTTTCTAGCTTTAGAGGGGTGATTAATGCGTTCCTTCCGGCCCTGTCCCGCGGCGCCACGGTCCGCGCCTCTCTCTCCGAGCACTCCCGATGTGGAGGCAGTTTCCACGGCAACCCCCTCGCCATCTCACCGCCGCTGCATCTCTCCTCCGTCTCTTAACGATTAGTGTGCTGGGGACTGTCGTCACTCGGTTTCCGTGACAACCTAACACAACAGCAGAGGAGCAGCAAAAAGGAGCCGGCATTATACCAGCATCCCTGCGTCTCTCGCTCCCCTTCTCGCCGTTTTCAATACGTTTCTCCACAGTTGAGCTCTGCAGCAGCCGCTGACCTTCATTCCAGCTTATTTATAGTGAACTCACGTATGCCAAGGCTCCCTATCTCCCTGCGATGCTGAAGGGGGACTTTGCCCTTGTTCTCCGTCCTTCTTTGATGTATTATTAATGAGGCATTGTGGCAGGAGTGGACAACAAGGCCTGTTCAACAGGAGTAGGGTAGTATTGTTATATGCAAAGAAATGCCGGTAAAGCGGTCAATAGCTTTTTGTATAACAGTTCTGGAGCTACTCCGGTTAAAACTTAACAAGTCTTTACATCAAACAGGAAGGAGATGCTTTTCTTTTTTTTTTTTTTACATATAATTGATGCGAAAATTCAAAAGAGGCAAGACGAAGCAGAGTTGTCAGACTGTCAGAAGTGGGTCTAAACACCACGGACACCGAGTTGCGTCATACGTTGTCCCATTAAATATCTCTCCAAATATAACCCCATATCCCAAAATGAGATTCTCGGTCAGGGCAGTAATGGGCGCTATGATTTATATTTACGCAGTATATAGTCTATGCAGCACTCTCAGAGGGATTGGAGTTTGTCTATATGGTGTCAATCTTTTCTCTGGTTTTAAAAGTATATCACTTACTATATCTAAAAGTATATCACTTACTTTATCTCACCTCATCAGCTTGTTATGATCAGTATGACCACCTTTAAAGCAGGAAGGTGTGTATTAACACAGCGCCAGGGTAGAAAGGAATTCCTTCATGGGCTTCTGACTATATCCTCAAAATGGAAGTCAAAAATCAATCATAGGACGACCCATTATTAATTAATCTATATGAGAAAGCATCAGAACCAAATGCCAGGTAGTAACGACAGTAGCAGCAGTCTGTCTGGATGCCTTATTGTGTTTTGAAATGGGAAAAAAGTTTGCAAATTCAGGGCTTCCTCTAGGATGTCTTTTTTTTTCGGTGGTGGGCTAACACTGCGGTAGTTCATTTATTCGCCACGCATTACGAGGTTAATTAGGGATTCAAGCTGGTCACTTTTTTTACCGTAACCATTTCAGAAAAAAGGGACTTGATTAAAAACTACATTAACATTATAAATATATCCTGCTTTGTAATCAATGGCGAAATCATCTGCAACTTTGCACACACAATGTTGCATATGGGCTGCCTTCGTGGGGCACAGTCACGGGTTAAGGGTCTTGCTCAGAGACACAGAGTGGCAGTCTGGGGCTCGAACTCAGAACCTCAGGAATCCAAGCTCTAGGCCCTATCCACTAACGTTTGGGAAAGTAGGGAGAGACTCATAGTAACTCTTTTTGTGTCTTTTAAGACAACATGTATGGAAGTAGGGAGAGAGCAAAAGCAGCTTTTTCTGTGGCTGTGACACAGCACTGAGAGATATAGGAAGATATTAACAGCCCTTAAGCCTGGGATACATTTCTGATATTTTCAATCGTTGCTCACAGCCCAAAGTCAGATTGTGCAAATCAATCGCAGAGTTATAAAATTCACAGTTTGTATGTCCTCACTCTGTATAAACCAATGCATGTGTGCAATCAGATATCTATTCTAACGTACAGTACATTGAACAATCCTGCAATAAGAAGAAGTAGCTAGAAAAAGATAAGAAACTTCTATTTTTTTTTTATCATGGGTAATCTCAAAATCTCAGAGGAAAGAGTTCTCAGTCTCAGTATGACCGATTCAACATGCGATTCTTTCATTAGCCAAGACCAAAATATCAAAGGTTTGATTTTCTTGCGACCTAAGATTTCTGATAAGGAGCTCGTCATGACATAACCTTCTTTGACCCCCTTGAATACTGCAAGACACACAATTTGTTCGTCCCGATCCCCAAACTTGTCGCATGACTGGAAAATTGTCTCAAAAACAACCAAAAATCGGACAGTGTATGCTTGGCTTTAAGGAATTCAGGTGAAGTCGCTGAACTTTCCAAAAACAGAGAAAAAATGCACTATATTTGGCTCTAGCTGCTTTTTTGAAACACGAAAAGATCCAAAAAGTTGCTCAACGCATCTGAGAAGTCCCATAATATGGCAACAAAGTTGCTAAGCTGGTAAAACTAAACTGTCGTCTCTACTTTCCCTTCACTACTGAGAGCAGCGCATTGCATTGTGGCCACCAAGATTTCTACTAGCCAGCTTCACAACAAGACAGAAAGGAGCCGGTGGGGTTTGTTTGAAATAAAGCTGATAACTTAAACTCTGATTATGATTACAATAAGTGAGCAAATTCACGGTATGAAATATAATTTGAATATTCTCTATGATTGTGTTAATTACATCTACTGTAAAGCTTGGCATTCATCATTACCCTGATTATGTGAGACAGTAGCTGTAGCTTCTTACCACAATACCTGGAAAGCTTCTTCTGTTGAGAGACAAAGCAAAAAATGAATAAATTTGCGAGTTGCAACGATGCATAATTACCCCATGCATGTGGGAAATAAGACAGTGTTAGTTAACAAATCAGCAATGACCGTAATAAGCCCATTATTATGTTTTAAAATTGGGAATTGAAGTTAGAAAGAAACAAGATGCAAAATCAGAATCAGAATGACTTTTTTAATCCCTTGTGGGAAATTTGTTTCTTGTAGTGCAACTTTTTACAATAGAGCAAACCAAATTATAATATGATAAGATAGGATAAAATAAGGAAAATTACAACTTTCCCATATAAACCCATATTACACCCTTCCAAATGGATCGTTTAAGACGGAATTAGCAGGTGTGTGTAAACACAACATCAGGGTGAAATGACAACCATCTTAGAAAAGTCAGCAAAGATGGCTGTTAATCTTAGAGCAATTGCATAACCATTTATTTATGGTTTTATTCCTTTGCTACAGAGAAATATTGAGAAGGGTTATTCACAAGGAAAACTGATGTGAGATATTAGCATCAAGTCTTCAAATGAGTGGACAGAGAGTGTGTTATTCAGAGCCGTCGCCTCGCCATGGACTGGGGTGGTGATTCTGTTAAGATAGATGAAGAAATTTGGTTTAATTTGAAGAGTTGAAGGAAAACTCTCATTTTCTCTTGTTTCTTTTGGTTTTTATTCATTCTGGACATGGAGACGGGCATAGCTTCATATCCTCTATGTCTCCTCCAACCAACTAGGGACGTCTGATCAAGATGCTTAACGTCTTCCAACAACTGTCAAGCCCAGAAGGGCGATTATTCTCGCTTTATGAAATTGTCTCCAATCTGAACTTTTTTTTCATATAATTTTTGCCTCTTAACCTTTTAACCACTTTTTTTTGTTTCTCCCTTATATAAGAGCTAGTTTCATTTGAGCTTAATAAAATAAAGTGTTGATGGCCGAAAAAAAACAATCATCTCAACAAGCATTCTGCTGACACCCTAACGAAGGGCTAATTTACAGTATGCTAAAGGTTTAATCTTTTTGCTCTCAAGGACTTCGGCTCCTGCTGGTTTGCCGGCGTCTCTGGCCCATCGAGCGCGGTACGCCACCTACTTTGACGTTGCGGTGCTGCGTTGCCTGCTTCAGCCCCACTGGACGGAGGAGGGCGTGCATTGGGCCCTCATGTACTACCTGCAGCGGTTAAAGCAGATCATGGAGGAGAGACCCGAACGTACCCCGGAACCCCTGGTCATCCCTCTGCCACGGCCACGGAGCAGCTCCATGGTGGCCGCAACTCCATCGCTGGTCAACACTCACAAGACTCAGGTAGTGGCAAGCAGGTCCACTTTAGAGGATCTTAATCAGCACAGTTTGACCGCAAACAAACAGCGACATCTTCTGACTTTGGTCATTTATAGCTTTTTTAAGACGGAGAAGCACAAAAGTTTTCTCATAAGTGCAGTAACTCTTACACTGAAAAAAGTGTAACATGTAACTGTTCATTCAAACTAAAGACACAATACACTCACCGGCCACTTTATTAGGTACCCCATGCTAGTAACGGGTTGGACCCCCTTTTGCCTTCAGAACTGCCTCAATTCTTCGTGGCATAGATTCAACAAGGTGCTGGAAGCATTCCTCAGGGAGTTTGGTCCATATTGACATGATGGCATCACACAGTTGCCGCAGATTTGTCGGCTGCACATCCATGATGCGAATCTCCCGTTCCACCACATCCCAAAGATGCTCTATTGGATTGAGATCTGGTGACTGTGGAGGCCATTTGAGTACAGTGAACTCATTGTCATGTTCAAGAAACCAGTCTGAGATGATTCCAGCTTTATGACATGGCGCATTATCCTGCTGAAAGTAGCCATCAGAAGTTGGGTACATTGTGGTCATAAAGGGATGGACATGGTCAGCAACAATACTCAGGTAGGCTGTGGCGTTGCAGCGATGCTCAATTGGTACCAAGGGGCCCAAAGAGTGCCAAGAAAATATTCCCCACACCATGACACCACCACCACCAGCCTGAACCGTTGATACAAGGCAGGATGGATCCATGCTTTCATGTTGTAGACGCCAAATTCTGACCCTACCATCCGAATGTTGCAGCAGAAATCGAGACTCATCAGACCAGGCAACGTTTTTCCAATCTTCTATTGTCCAATTTTGATGAGCTTGTGCAAATTGTAGCCTCAGTTTCCTGTTCTTAGCTGAAAGGAGTGGCACCCGGTGTGGTCTTCTGCTGCTGTAGCCCATCTGCCTCAAAGTGCGACGTACTGTGCGTTCAGAGATGCTCTTCTGCCCACCTTGGTTGTAACGGGTGGTCATTTGAGTCACTGTTGCCCTTCTCTCAGCTCGAACCAGTCTGGCCATTCTCCTCTGACCTCTGGCATCAACAAGGCATTTCCGCCCACAGAACTGCCGCTCACTGGATGTTTTTTCTTTTTCTGACCATTCTCTGTAAACCCTAGAGATGGTTGTGCATGAAAATCCCAGTAGATCAGCAGTTTCTGAAATACTCAGACCAGCCCTTCTGGCACCAACAATCATGCCACGTTCAAAGTCACTCAAATCACCTTTCTTCCCCATACTGATGCTCGGTTTGAACTGCAGGAGATTGTCTTGACCATGTCTACATGCCTAAATGCACTGACTTGCCGCCATGTGATTGGCTGCTTAGAAATTAAGTGTTAACGAGCCGTTGGACAGGTGTACCTAATAAAGTGGCCGGTGAGTGTATTTGCTTATATTAAAGGCACACTATGCAACATTTTTCAGTTAATTAATGTGTTCCATAACGTTTTGGATGATTAAATGAGTCATTTCAGGTTGAACAAAGGTATTCTCGGCCGCCCTGGTGGTCTGTGGGGGAAATACCGCACTTGCAATTGCAGGAGCACCGACCCGCACCCACAGGCTCAGAAGTCTCACGAGAGTCGGTCTTGCTTTACGGCGAGAACTGCTACACCCCCCAGTTAAAAGCATGCTCGTTGCTAGCACAGTGGCGATCTTTGTGCAGTGCTGCTTTCACACCGGACGCAGCAAAATCGCGTCTGCTGCTTCATTTTTACTGCTTGTACCAATTAGTTCTGACGCGGGCTGAAGCAGCTTTGCTGCTCTGGCTGCGCGGTGCAAAAGTGGGTCTGATGCGCGTTGGGTGGAGCTTCACTATCCTTTCTCTGCCTTGCAGCTATATTTGCTGTGATCAGTGGGAATAAAGTAGTTTTAATATGTTTTTAAGTGAGAAAATACACCTGAAAACGTAATCAGTGCAGTCAGTTCATTCAGATTATCATCCTGCCTTACAATATTATTTCTGTCGGAGCCGCTCAGACCCCCACATACCAGCGGTTCGCTGTCATTAGGAATCCCTTCATCAGCAGCCTCTGGCCGGGTCGCCTCCTCGCGGTTCACCGCTGCAGCTGGTAGGTGTTTTTCATCTAAATAATCCAAACTGCAGGCAGCAGGATAATAAAAGCCAACATATTCTGCCGGCAGATTTCTGCATTTTAAGTTAATTTAGGCGTCAATAAACTGTTTAAGAGGAGTGATCATCAGCGCTGTGTCTCTCTCCCTGCCAGCTCCCAGATCAGCTTCTCTGATTGGTTGACGCGGCGCGTCGAGCAGCAAAAATTAAATTTTTCCATCTCGAGCAGCAGGGCGTTTGCGGCGCGTCAGATGCTTAGTCATTCGTTGCGTTCGCCTGTCTGCTAAGCTCAAAACAACCGCGCCTGGCTTGACGGAGAAACCAGGAGAACAGCTGTGCATATTTACGACAGTGCACTTTTACTTTCGCCCTCTGGGGGGAGCCTCGCTGGAAAATCAACACCGGTTGCATAGTGTACCTTTAACTTCTATTATTAGGTGGTACTCTTTATTGATTTTGATTAATACAGCTGATAACCACTCTCCTAAGAAATGACTCTCCACCAGGTCAAATTCCCCATACAGGTGTTTTATTGTGGAGTGCTAAGGACATATTCTGTAAATTGGAATTAAAAAAAGAAGAAAAAACTTTTAATCAAAAACAGTTTTTTTATTTCAAGTTATATTATTTCTAATGTATTTTCTCCCAATAAGTTTTTTTTTTTTTTACAGATTTTATATTTTCAAATTATGTTTTTTACTGTTTCACAGGACATGAGTCTGAAGTGCAACGAAGAAGGCAAATCTTTGAGCACGGAGACCTTTGCGAAAGTATCACTCACCAACTTGCGTCGACAGGCGGTGCCAGACTTGTCTTCTGACCTGGGTATGAACATCTTCAAGAAGGTGAGGGTCAGACGGTGGGTTTGTACCCAGAGAGAGATTCTCCTTTTGCTAAGGGGGAAATGAGGACCATACAAACTGACGTCGCCATTTCTCTGCGTAGTTCAAGAACCGAAAGGAGGACAGGGAGAGAAAAGGTTCCATCCCATTCCATCACACTGGGAAGAAGCGCCAGCGGCGGATGGGTGTGCCGTTCCTGCTTCATGACGACCATTTGGACGTCTCTCCCACGCGGAGCACCTTCTCCTTCGGAAGCTTCTCGGGGCTGGGGGACGACCGGCGGGCTTTGGACCGCGGTGGCTGGCAGGCTACCATCATGGGTAGGTGATAATGTTTTTGCCCTTTGGCTTGGTGAGTCAGAAGGTTCAGCTAATAAGCTCCGACAACCTGTGATTTCAAATTTCCTAAAGGCTCAAGAACCTTTTGTTTTCCCTGTAGAGGGTAACTGACTTTTTAAGGCCTTGTATTCATGGGTCTCAGGTTGTTGAGCTATATAAAACATTGTTAGACCCTAAATAAGGTCTAAAATGTGTGCTGTAGGCATTTTTTGTATGTCAACAATGCCATTAGTGTTGCATTCTAGTTTAACGTCGGTCAGCAAGTTAAATAAATAGCCTTTTTTTTATATCATTATAATTAACGTAATTTTACCCATTTTATTTCTACAATAATAATGCCAAAGTTCCCATTCTGAGCTGCTGAGAAACCTTTCAGGTCACAGATGCAAATTTTCCAGCTCATCTACTTCAAGCAGCATCTGCTGTCCAGGTATTTCTGAAAACAAAAAAACGAGTGTTTGAACGCTCTCGTGTGGGCATTGCTTTCCAGGCAAATTCACACGCAGGGGCAGCACGGACACAGCTGCCGACGCCGACAGCCTGAGCGCCAAACACTCCCACTCCCACCACTCACTACTCCGAGACATGCCCGACCACTCCAACAGCCACAGTGACAACACGGTGAAGGAAGGTGAGGCCATCAGCTCAGAGACGTTTGGAAAGGGGGGGTTAAAGTTTCACATCTATTAGATGTTGGTTCTTTTTGCAGCAGTTCTATAAAAAAAATTTCTAGGTTTAAAATATAGAAAAAGTCTAAGAATTATATTTATTGACCAGTAAGCAGTTACTTTTAAAGTGGAGTAGAAATATGGGGCTCCGCTGTCGACTGCTGCAGCAGCATGTAAGAGGTCTATTATTTACGCAGTGCAAATTCACACAAAAAACATGGCTGGCATTTAACTCAAATAAATGAAAAGCAGCATTAAGAACTCTAACAGATTTTCAAAGGAAAATTCCCCATAGTAATTTAATCTTTTACTAAAAAGAAATGCTGATTTTATTTCTGCCTTTTACTTATTGTATTAATTATGACTCTACGGAAGCCCTGAAATGCCACTTTTAAAAGACTCATTATGACCAGAAGTTAATTTTTGCTCTAATAGAGTAGCTGATTTAAAGGTAGCAAAATGGCACATATTTGTAAAATAAAACTCTATCTTTGATATTAAAAAGTGCAAAATTAAAAAATGCAATTAATTGGAGACTAAGTTTTCTTTGATTCAAAATTGTAACAGTCATTTTTTTTTTCATTGTTTGTTTGTTATTTGCCTCAAATTACATTTTAAAAAAGTTTAAGACCTTTTATATGCTTAAAAAAAACAAAAAACTAAATAAAACAATTCAAGGTCTTGTTTGAGTCTGACTTCAAATTCCAAGCACTAAGCAATCTTTTTTTGTAGTTTTTCTTTCATTTGTGAACATTTTAATCATTTACTTCTATTTTTCTGTCAGCCATGTAAATTAGATGAATATAAATTAAATGTGATCTAATGTTCTAAGTGCCTGGTGAGTCATTATCTGTTATTCCTTTTTATATATTTATACATTTATTGCTTTTTTATATATATTATTTCTTGGGTGTACTCTAAGATCAATTATTTAAACAAGAAGTTGATGAAAAATGTGTGGTATAGTTTTTAAATGTATTAATTAATTAAGAAAATTAATTACCTACAAATAGATAATTGATTGGCTGAAATATAAAAATAACAATAATAAAAAAATTTTGACATGGGCAACATTCAGTTAGTTTGTGGCTCAAAAATAATATGTTAACATTTAAAAATGTATAAACAATATTACCACTTAAAAGCTGTAGTTTCCCTTCCAGGAATAAATAAAAACATTTTTGCCAAATTTTGAGATAGAAAAATATTAAGTCTCGAAATCAAGGGGAAAAGTACAATTTATTTGAATAAAAGCAAACATCATTTAAGGTCTAATAGACGAATTATTTAAAAACTTTAAGAACTTCTATAAATGAGAAAAGAATAAGTCATTATTTGGTTTCATAGATAAAAAATTATATCAAAAAGACAGTTTTAAAAACTTTAATCGTTGTCCCTTGGAAATGTTGGTTGTTTTTACTGACATTTCAGGCTCTGAGACGTACACACATCAATGTTGTAATGTTTTTAAACTCTAAAGTGCTAACTTGTAAAGAGCCTTGCCTTCTGAAAAGGGGTAAATACTGTAAATAAAGCAAAAATCCTTTGAAAATAAAACAAAAAAAGAAGCCTAATTGAATGAAGAAATAAAAAATTATAAATTCATTATGGGAAAACCTTATTTTTGCACAAATGTTTGGCAATCTCACTTTTATTTAATATCCACCCAAGTTTTTGAGTCAAAACATTGCTTATCCCACTGTTTCCCTCAAGTCCGTTCCCAGATCTCGACCATCACCATGGCAGCGTTCAACACAACCGTTGCGTCCTTCAACGTGGGCTACGCCGACTTCTTTACCGAGCATATGAAGAAACTGTGCAACCCGGTCACTGCGCCCGAGATCCCCGTGGAACCACTGGCCTGCACCAACCTCCCCCGGAGCCTCACCGACTCCTGTATCAACTACTCCTGTCTGGAAGAGGGCGAGAACATAGAGGGAACCAATAACTTTGTTCTGAAAAATGGCATGTTGGACCTAACGGTGAGTATACTAACCAAAACTACCCCGGGCATCCTACCTGACCAGGTGTTTAAATGCAATCTACCATTTTTTTTCATTTTTATTATTAGGCCGTCCTGCGGGCTGTTTATGCCGTACTCAGTCACGACATCAGCTCCAGGATCTGCGACGTGGCACTTAACATCATTGACTGCCTGCTGCAGCTGGGGGTAGTCCCCGGGATGGGGAAGAGGCTGTCCAAGCCTGATAACAAGGAAAACCAGGAGGCTCGTGCCAAAGACTCAAGCGGGCAAAGCCTTGGAGGGGGTGCTCAGGGTGGGGGAGCGATTTCAGGAGCCGGCGGGGGAGGAGATGGAGGTGGGGGAGGGGGGAGTGGAGGAGGGAGCGGGCAGGGGAGCAAGGATGATGTGAAAAATAACAAGGATAATGATAAAAAGGTGGGTTTCGGAGTGTATTTTTGTGAGTTTAATGTCAGTTGTGATATCTAAAGCTCGGTTTTCGTCTTTCGATTCTTTAAAAGGAGGAAGAGGGTTCTGCTTTTAGCACCCACCGCCTGGCTTTAACCATGCTGATTAAGATAGTCAAGTCTCTGGGCTGTGCTTACGGATGCGGGGAGGGACATCGAGGGCTATCAGGAGATCGGCTCAGGATGCAGGTTGGACACTTGGTCGCGAAAAACATTTGCTTCTGAAACAGTTTACTGTCTATTTTGTTTTGAATATTATTCTACATGTCCAAAAAAATACCCTTTTCTATTATTCTCTAAATATATTTCGTTTTAGGCCCAAAACTGCTTGACTAATCTTTATAAGCTGGACAAGGTGCAGTTTCGCCAAACGATGCGCGAGTATGTCAACAAAGACTCTCTCAATAACATTGTGGACTTCCTGCACGCACTGCTGGGCTTCTGCATGGAGCCCATTACTGACAGTGAGTATGTGGTGTATCCAAGTGGGACGCAAGCCCCCATTCCCCCAGCCAAAGAGAAAAAATTTACATTCAAACCACATACAGTAACTGGAACAAACTGAAAGTAAAGTAAAAATTATTGCTGTTTAAAAAAGCAGATTTTGTGAGCGTTAGGGATATAACATGCACACATGTTAACATGCAGGTTTAGCAGGCATGTTAGCATGCTCACCATTTGCTAACCTGTTAGTGCCAATTCATCTCCAGCTTCCCAAGAGCTAATTAATAAATAGATACCTTGTATTTTGACAAGGTATGAAAATGCAGGCATATTCATATGGCATTAAAATGTGTTTGAGACACAGTTCTCGAAGTTAGCTTTGACAAAAGAAACCATGTGTCAGGATTTGGTTGTGGTTTGAGGAGCCAAATGCAGAGGCAGGGAGGCAGAGGTGAGTTTCTTGATAATTTAATGTACAGTAAGCAAACAACTGAGGCAGGAATCCAAAAATCAAAACATGAAAAGAAAGTAAAACAAACCAGAAACCATGGAGACATCAGGGGGGAAAACTATCACGCGGAGGAAGACTCAGAGAGACGGAGCTGGAGGAAGTTAGACGAGGAATCAGAACTGAGCAGAGAGTGTATTTATTGAAGAATGAACAAAGAGAGGACTAACTAGTAGATTGGGAGCAGGTGTGAACAGAGCAAAACAGGAAAGGAGCTAGGGAAAAAGGAGAACACCAGAGGGCAGCAGAGCGCAACAAATAAAAACCTGGAAACTAAAAATAACCAGAAAACACAACAAAATAAGAATTAAACAACAAAAACTAGAAAACAAGGAGCAAAGTTAAACTGAATACTCAAAAGAAAACATAACAGAACCAAAACTGTGACTCCTTGTTAGTAAAAGAGCGGAAATAAACAAAGTTCACTGCAGTAAACATCACAACATATAAAGTTTTTAACCTGTTTGGAAGAAACATGTTTAATAAAAGACATAAAAGACTATTATTAAAAATTAGATAATGCAAATATGAGCTAATGCTAGCAATCCATGCTTTTTGCTTGAGAAAACAAGTAAAGTACAGATAGTTTAGTCTGAGACTTTTCAGGTCTAAGCCCACACATATCCTAATATAAATGCAAACCCATATTTTGTAAAATGAAAAGTAATATCTTCCTCATGTTAAGTTTTTATGACAATGGATTCATTGAAAACATTATCAGCAGAATATAAAATTGCATTCTTAAGCATTTGATGTTAAATCTCATATCAGAAAATGTTAGTAACAAAAAACACTATGCCATTAAAAACATGATTATTATCATTTGGTTATATGTGTAAAGTTTGGAACTATTAGTATGTTTACTGTCTCAAAGGCCACAAACATCAGTAAAGACCAGCATAAACAATGTTTAATGTAGCAAACGTCCATTAGCAAAATGCTAAGTGTTTTTAATGTCTGAAACCATTCGCCACTTTCTTATTCAGAGGTTATAGTGCTAAGGTGAGAAAAATTAAAAAATTGATGTCAACGACATTAGTCGTAAATGTGTCTGTAAATTTAAGTCTATGAGGGTAAAATTGTACCAGGAAATTATTAAAGTTGAACATTTCAAGAATTTAGTCATACTATTACAAAAATTAAGTCATGACAAGAAAGTCATCAAGTAGACATGCTCGGAGAATACAACACAAATCACTCTCTCATAGAGTCAATTTCCTCTATTTACTAAAAACTTTTAAATGAGAGAAAGCTATTTTTACGTGTTGAACAATTGTAAGGGAATAAATAGGAAAGAAAACGTCGCAATGCTTTTTAGACAGTATGGTTTTATTTATTCCAAAAATAGTTCCCCTGCTGAAGAAAATGTTAACATTAGCAAACAGGCCCAGACCTTAGAATACATGTAGAACAGTGTACTCAATCAGAGGCATCTCCAGAAGTGCTGTAAGACAGACCTCTACAGGAGATCCTTCCTGCCTACAGCCATTCAAATCTACATTCATTTCTTAAAGAAACCTTTATAATAATGACAAAGTTTTTACTTGAATTTTGGCATTTTAAGATTCAAACATTTAAATATGTTACAAGTTTAGATGCATAAGTTGTCGGTGTGTATATAAGGACAACTTAAAGAGAAATTTGCTAATGTAAAAGCTACATGTAAGGTTTAACAGTTTAAAAAATAACACAGGAAGGAACATTTAAAGGTTATAGTCACATAAAAACCCTGGTTTTAGACAAGAAGGTTGTTATGAGTGAGATTAAAAAATTCACCATGCTATTCAGAATAATAAAATTGGTAAAAACCTGCAGTTTGGGATGTCTATTAAAAATAGGTTTGGTTAAATAAAAAAAAAATCAATGCTGACATTGAAATTGAGAAGATTGGAAAATTTAGGGATGTCGGCTTGTCGATCAGTTAAGTTGAGACAAAAGATACAAATGATTAGATGTTGAAAATCCTAAAAGTTTTTTTAAACCATAAGGGACTCTACTAATAGTCAGGAAGAGGGAACCCTAGTAAGGGACTGAAAAAGTAAGCATACAGTAAGCAAAAATATTGCAATTACAAGCCTGATAATAAGACTTTATAAATCGAATCAACCAAAATTGGTGTTAAATGTTTTTGTAGCAAAAATTGTCATTTGGGATGCTGTCATAAAAACACTAAAAAAAACTAAATTGTTGTCAATTAAATCTGTGCGTTTGTGCAATATAAAAAAGGTAAGTTCAGAAAATTTTAATTTGAAAAAATTAAATAGGCTATATAAGAAGTTTAAAAAATGTCCTTCATTTACATATTTTTCCAAATTTCCCTTTTCAAAATGTTTTTTTTTCACTTGTAACAATAATCGAGCTGATTACCTAACAACTAATGTTCCTATGGCTCACGATGAAAGTCTCTGTAAAGGAATGTGTCATCAAAAGTTAAATATATAATTTTAAAAAGCTAGATTTCAACCCTGCTGTCTCACCCTGCACCTTGACTTTACATCCCAGCCCTACCTGTGTGAATATATTCGTATTTTCCCTGTCCTCCTTCCACTTGTCTTTGCTTGTCGTTTTTGATGTTTTCCTCCTGCTTACATGCATCTATTTTTTTTCTTCATCAACCCGAATAAGCTGAATCCTGACTTTTTCACTTACTCATCCCATTCCGTACACTTGCCAATACGCAGCTTCTTCCATTGCATTAGTGCCGAAATCATGGTTTTACTCTATGGCGTGGTATTTACGCCAACATTTATGATGTGATAATGGTAGCAACTTTAAGACTATTGCACACCCAATGCCAGCTACTGAGTTGATCAGTGATAGGCCGGCATAGGTAACTAAGCGCTATTCCACCACTTTTATCAATAATTTCTCATAACTTTAGCTTTGTGTATATAATTGTGGATGCCAAAGCATGGCATAGTCTATAGCCACAAAGTCTTAATTTTGGCACTAAAACTGTGATATAAAAATTGAGACAATTAGCCACCCAGTGCTCTCTGCTTCCTTAGCGTAGGCGTTGTCAAATCTGATGCAAACTACTGATCTAATTAATGACAGGCTGGCATCGGTAACCAAGCTGAGCCTGTAACTAAGTAAAACAATATTCACCTTTGGAAAGGCCTATGCTGGCCACCCGATGGATTGCCCATTCCTATTCTGTCCATTAGCACAGATAAGCTGGCTTTAGCCTTTGTTAGGGTGGCGTTTGCCCCGAAAAGACTGGTTTTAGCACTGGCGGTAGCCTTGGAGAGACTGGTGTTAGCAATGGAAGGGCTGGTGTTAGCACTGATAGGCTGGCGTAAGCCTTGGATAGACTGGTGTTGGCACTGATAGGCTGCCGTTAGCCTTGGATAGACTGGTGTTAGTGCTGGATAGGCTGGCATTAGCCCTGGATAGACTGGTGAAAGGCTGGAGTTAGCCTTGGATAGACCCCAATATATCTGTTCTAATGAACAGCAGGAAGTTCAGTGACTGACCAGCATCCTAGTCCCCAGAAGAATTCTCTCCTTCTCAGTCACCAGCTCCAACTTCTTATTTTCCAAACCTGGCAGCGCAGGTTTGTCCTTTTGGCAGTGCCAGCCTTTCATTAATCAGATCAGCAGCTGGTATCAGAAAGGATATAGCCTCTGAGGTGTGCAATAGTCTTAATTTTGATGACAATACCATGCTACAGAGAATTGAGACCCAGTTGTCCAGTTTTGCTTTGAGACATTCAAATATTTTGTACTTTTGCTGCAACCGTCCATCATTTTTGTACAAAATACTTTGCAATTGGCAAGTTACTGAAGCGATGAGTGTTTTATTGATGAAAGTGAACAGGGCACCTTCTTCAGTTCTTGTTGTTGTTGTGTTTTTATTTTCGACTGTGTGCATCTTGGGGTCACTTCCTGGCGGAGGTGGGGTGCCATGACCACCTTACGTATTTGTGCTGGCCTGATGTCAATCAACTTGTGCCCCGCCTCTTTTCTCTTGCAGAGTACGGCAGTGCAGGTGAGAGGTCCAGGAGGGCGAAAAAAAGAAACATCGGTAGATACACACGATTGATGATTAATACCAGTTGATAACATAAGCAATACGATGGCTATACTCACCCAATCAGATCCTTCCCTAGACACCGCTTTCATCGCTGCACCCCTCACTCTGTTCGAAAGTGACAAACTCGCCTGCAACTCCTAAATTGACACCTCTGTGGTTGAATCTGGCTTCAGCTAAATGGACGCAGACTTACTCTGTTTTTGAAGCAGGCATCAGTCACTTGCATGTATTCCCTTTTTTCTCCCCAAAAATCTTTTTAAGTTTGCTTCTTCCTCATTTGCTTTATGAACCCCTTTCCTTTGCCCCGCTCCCCCTGGCTCTTTTCTGTTGTATGGGCTCTCAATGCTCAAGCTGGTCAGTACTGTCCCCTTTACCCTCTCATCCCAATGACTAAACTACCTCCTGTAATCATCCATGGTCTTTTCCTGCCTTCCTGCTGCTTCCAGACAAGGCGGGCTTTGGTAACAACTTCGCCACAGGGGACAACAAGTCGCTGGCGCAGAACATGGAGGCAGTGGTGGTGGGCTGCATGTTTAAGTCCCTTATCACCCGCTGCGCCTCGACTACACACGAGCTGCACAGCCCCGAGAACCTGGTGAGTGAGGCGTGAAACCATCGCTCCATCTGCTCTAGGCATTTGGGTTCTGATATATATTCGACTTGTGAATACTTGTGAACAGATATAGAGATTTTTAAGGGATGAAGGGTTAGATCTTCGCTATCTCCGGTCCCAGTTATGGGTTTGTGTCATATTTTTAAACCTCAAAGCCTTTGAAACCAATTTCCACCGTAATTATGGCCCTTTTTAAATTCCCATTCATCCAGGTCATGGCAACCACAAAAATAACTTCATTCAGAGGCAACAAAACTTTACCACCTTTTGCTCCGTTTTCCTGAGGACATCGGCGACATTTCTCTGTCAATTCTGTCAGCTCGAACTAGAGCAATCAGTAGTTGGAGCGCTGTTGTTTTCAAACACCTGGAGTCCTGTCCTATTAAACACATTACAAGTCAGATAAAAATCGAAGACCCACCTGTCATTCTGTTTGGTTGTTGAATACTGTTGTTGTGTGGGTTTGGTGTTTTCCCATTTGAATCATGATGAGTTGCTTGTGTAACCTCTTCAGAATGAGTTCCGGGACAGAGTTGTCGATGCTAGGAAGCTGAAACAGCGACCCTCCTCCTCTGTTCTCTTCTCACAACTTTTAACAAGAGATGGCTTCCTCCACCCCTCTTTCCAACCATCTGTCGTCTCTATCCAAAATCCAAACATCTTAGTCATCAGTGTGTCCTTAGTTGCTAAGATGGCTAGTGAAAGTGGCTAATATTAGCCTTCCACATTAAGCCGGGCTTACACTTTTTTTTTTGCCCTTTTCGGGGCGACTTTTCAGTCGTGCAAGAATTTTCCGATCCGCCTGATTTTTAGCCTGATCACGCGTCATGTAGTGTACAGGGGGTAACGAGGGGCAAGCAGCCTCTAACGACCACCTCCTGATCAGGAATCAAACATGTTTGATTTTCTCCCAACCGTTGTGGCCAAATCACTCCATGTGCAAACAAGGATTCTCCTTGTTCTTCTTCCTCTCAGATGTAAACACAGAAGCATGGCCGGGATGCGGGTAAATGGAATTGTTTCTGTAAAACTGACAGACATGTTTGCTCAGCCATGTCTTAGAATACATTGTCGCCTTTTCTTTTTAGGACAAAATTGCACAAATTGCCAAGGCAGCGCATTTCACTCTAGTGAAACTCTGCTTTTTTCGTCGTACAGTGTGAGCTGTAGCTGCGTGCAATGATTGAAAAAAATTGCACAGTGTATGCCCGGCTTTAGCTAACCAGTTAGCAAATCATCTATCATTTGCTAATATACAAAGGTTAGCCAACGCACCAACATTATCCAGTAAAACTTCCTCTAAATAGAAGACCCAGTCCTCTCTGAGAAGATCAGATACCTCGGCCTGATAGATTTATTTAGCTGTTTTCCTGTTTGCATTTGCTGATGGTAATTATTAGTCTTGCACTTTTACAAGCTCAAGGTATGACAACAGATCGCAAAGCAAAGCAAAGTAGATGTTTGTTGTCATAAGTTCCTCCAGGATGTTTCGAGTAACTACAACTTTTTGAAGTGTTTTTGGCACAGCAGGAGCTGATGGGTTGCAGCTCAACAAGGCATGTCAACCGATTGTAGAAGCTGATCCAGGAGCTGCCTGGAAGATGATGGTTACACTCTACAAGTTTTTCATAGAAACCCAGGAGACTGTATTTTTAAGTAGCCAACAAGCAAAATGAAAGTGTTTTACTTTCAGCCGCTATGATTGGCAACGAGAAATCCCCAAGTGCCTGGGTGGTTTAGTCGTAGCTGCCACCCTTGTTACCTGTATACGGGGATCTGCTGCTTGGAAAAACTAAGAATGTTTCAAAGTAGGATCATAATCCGACTGAGTGGATGTTATGAGGTTTACTTTTTAGCTAAAAAACACTCATCAGGGGCGTCTTGCACTCTCTCTTTCTACGTGCTTCTGATTTAAATGTTGGCAAGCATCAAAGTTTGATTATTGGATGACTTTGTGATGTTCAAAACATATTTGGTTAGAACTTTTTATGGGTAAAATTTAATCTAAAACTAAAAACACCTATCACTCAGGCTGAATTTGGTGTTTTGATAATGTCTAGAGCGGAGGTCTTCAACAGGGGGTCCGCAACCCCTAGGTGGTCTAGAGGTACTGCATGGGGGTCGCTAAAGTTTTGGTTTAGTGCAATTTTTTCCACTTATTAGAATGTCTTTAAAACACATTAATATGAATTTAACACACTGTAGTAATCAGATACATGGAGGCAGAAGATGTCTTTCAGTCATCAATGCACACATTCAGTGACACAGGAGCTCTTTCAATCTGGGCACCGTTTCATTCATCAATAGCTCTTTTTTTTCCCTTCACAGGGTTTGTACTGCGATATCCGCCAGCTGGTTCAGTTTATAAAAGAGGCCCATGGAAATGTGTTCCGGCGGGTGGCGCTGAGTGCACTCCTAGACAGTGCCGAGAAGGTCACCGCCGCCAAGAAACCTGATGAAAAGGAGGATGGCAAACAGTTCGGACCAAGGAGGTAGTGGACAAGCATAGGCTTAGAACTATTTTTGAGTGGCTATGTAGTGAATTTTGTTCCATTTGCCACTATGGCTGACAATGCCAATTGGCCAGGGGGATAACCTTTTGGCTGACCGGTCAGTGCGCATCAATTTCACTTGGGAGTTTGGGGATCAAATCCTGCCTGGCAGTTACGCACCTTGCCGCACAATATTGTTGAAAGCAACAAAAATGTTTGCTAAATGAAACTTTGAGAAACCCAGAAATGAGACTTTTAAAATGTAATAATAAAAAAAAAAGGTTTTTAGAGTACTCTCTAGCTTTATTTTATCAAAACAGATTTTTTTCAAAAACTTTTTGATATTTTATTTTTTCAACTTTTGTTTCAAATGTCTCTTAAATTTAATTTTATGGATTATTTTATTTTTAATCTGCATTCTACAGATTGCATTTCCATCACGTCAAGCCCCAAACAAATGTTGCTAACATCCATGTTGACCAATAGAATTGAGTCTTAACTACTTACTCCAGAGTAAAACAAGCCCCCGGAAAGTGAAAAGAATCTGAAAAGCAGCAAAGCTACTCTTGAAACCATTTTTTGATACTGAAATCTCTCAAAGTTGCATTTCTGGGTTGTTGTTTTTTTTTTTTTTTTTCAAAATCTTCTTCACTTGCAACAATAATGGAACACAATTTATTCCATAATTACCATCATGTTTTTTCTGATGAATGCTAAATCCTCTCCGTAAATGTAAACAGACCTCTTTTTATCCGATCACAGTGAATGTCTTTCATCACTACTTAGTAACGTTTCTTTATGTCAATGTCTTGTCTTTGTCATCATTCCGATGTTCTCATGTTTAAAATAATTTCAACCTGGAGAGACTCGCACTGAGAAAAGTTGCAATTAGAAAAGTGTTATTCAGTTCAATTAGTTGCTAGTAGCAGTCAGATTGGTTCAAATTTAATGTCTAAGGAAAACCTGCTGATTGCATCAACTCATTGTCTCTTTGGCAATCCCTCACACCAAGCAAGCATGTAGCGATAGTGGAGAGAAAAACTCCTTTTTAACAGGAAGGAACCTCTGGTAGAACAAGGCTCAGTGTGAGCGGCCATCTGCTGAGACCAACTGAGGCTCAAGGAGTCGTTTGCTGGGTTTGAATTGAGCGGTTGCTTCCTCTGAAGTCCAGATTATTCGGCCAATGATGTCACAGCGTGGCACCGAGGCCTGTTCAGATCGGAAGACTTCTTGTTTTGCAGCCAATAAATGCATCATTCATTTTGCCCGTTTTGAAGGTCCTATGTAGTCTTGGGTATCCTATGATCCATTGCGAGTCCAAGCAAATCGGCTGCTCCGTGCTCTGAGGAAAAAGGTAAATGGCGCCAAACAGTGGTGAATATTGTAAGTGAAGTTTAATATAATACAAATAAGTGAATAGTTACGTCTGAAATGAATGAAAATAGTTGTATCAAATGGTTATTGAGTCAGATATGTGGCGGAAGATATGTGTTTTATTGAAAGGTTTTATCTGTTACTGTGTAAATGGGTTTGGCTGACATTTAAGCACAGATTCTAATATATCTGCAGTGTGAGGTCTATACGATGATATTCACGACGACAGCTCTGCTTGTGAACCTCGCATGCAAGCAGAGTTGTTTTGGCTTCGTAGATCAAATGCCACTGGCGCAATCTTGTTACGTATGTTCGTCGCGCTCAATGTTATCTCCCAAATTACCGAGTCATTTGAAGCGGTTCAGTGAGTCGTGTCCCGCTGCAATTAAATCCCATTGTTTACAGGTTTAAACAGGTTTTTTAGCCAGTGGGAAGAGGGTTTAAGACACAATCTCACCATCTGTATAAAGCAAAGGTTTAGAAACTAGACACCTTTTGTTGCAGAGCATTCATCAACAAATAGTAAATGAAACGAGTCAATTTTGGACAAATCGGACATTTCTCTAAATCCTATGGAAAGACGAAAAGAAAACTGGTCACGTAAAAAGCCAGTAACACTCAAAGTGTTAAAGGTATTTCTTGCTGGTTATTTGATGACAATCTTGAAGAACTTCTTAATTAAAATGTTATTGTTTATCAACATTTTTTGAACAAAAAGATGTGTTTGATTTAAAAAATATATATATAAAGAAAATAAAGAAAAAAAGCCTCACTAACAAATAGGAAGCTAAAAGTGGTAGCATTTTTAGGGTTTTGGCGACTTTTGTCTAAGTTATAAACGTTCAACAGATAGTAGTAGAAGATGCCTCAATTTATTTTAGGATTTGCTAAACCTTTTTATTTGCTTAAGCAATTTATGGAGTGAATTTTATTCCAGTATTGTTGCAAACAAGGTTTTCTAAGTAAAAAAAAAAAAATTAATCCAGAAATGAAACTTTCAGAATATTCTTTTTAAAGGAATGTTTCGAAAGTTTAATTTGTCACATTTGTATCTTTTGTTTCCCAAACTTTATTTCTTCCATTTCTTCACAGATTGTATATTTCCAAATTATATTTTTTTAATTGTTTTTGCAGATTGAGTGTTACAAATTGCTTTCTTTTCAACACAGAACATGTCCGTATGGACCAATAGAAATGTGTCTTCACTCCACACTCCAGGGGAAAGCCCACCCCATAAGAGAAAAGAATGTGATCTAGTAACACTAGAAAACACTGCAATTAGTAAAATAAAAAAAAAATAAAAATATGAAAAAGTTGTGGGAAAGATTTGAAAATATATATATATAATTTGAGAAAAGCGGAAAGTTAGTTTTTCCTTTTGGAATTTTTTTTTTTCAAATATTAGTTTCTGGATTGCAGTTTTTTTCCCATTTACATTCACAAAATGTTTTTGTTTTTTTCTAATTTCCTTTTACAAAATATGTACTTTACTTGCAACAAAAATGGAACAAAATTCATGCCATATATTTTAACCCCAGCTCACTCTACACTTCATTTCACCACATCAAATTAACTCATTTGGTGTCTTATTCAAATGGCCAGAGTCAGTGTATGTGTGTGTACTCGCACAGGTCTGAGGCGGGTGTGTCCGGGGAGAAGGGTCAGGTCTCCAGTGCTGCAGATGAGTGTCGCAGCTGCATCTCCAGTAGACCCCCCCAGACCCCCGAACAGTGAGTGTTCACCTCACAGCATCTCCATAAAACATCATCTGTGTTAATGTCTGTTAATCCCGGCTGCCAGTTCCAACTCTGTGCTTCCCTTTTATGTAACCCTTATTCTTTTAACTTTAGTATGGAGTGAATTTTGATCCATTATTGTTGCAAGAAAAAACACATTTTGTACATTGAAATAAAAAAAAAATAGAAACCCAGAAATAAAACAAGCCTTTAAGAGTGTTTTTTTATATATATATTTTCAAATGTACGTATCCTACTTAATTTTTTTTCAAATAGTTTTTCTCAAAATAAACTTTTTTTTCAGATTGAGTTTTTACAAATTGCATTCTTTCCAAAAGAAAGAATGCAAAAATAAGACAACCTTATCTTAGAAGAAAAACTTAAAGGTACACTATCCAACCGGTGTTGATTTTCCAGCGAGGCTCCCCCCAGAGGGCGAAAGTAAAAGTGCACTGTCGTAAATATGCACTCCTGGTTTCTCCGTCAAGCCAGGCGCGGTTGTTTTGAGCTTAGCATACAGGCGAACGCAACGAATGACTGATGCTGCGTTCACACCGAACGCAGCTGGCGCGACAGAAGCAGCGAGTTTACAAGCAAAGTCAATGGTTGACGCGCGTCAGGGCGCAGCAAAAGGTCCCGCGGCGCGTTTAAGCATCTGACGCGCGTGACGCACTGCTAACGTGCTGCTGCTCGAGATGGAAAAATTGAATTTTTGCTGCTCGACGCGCCGCGTCAACCAATGAGAGAAGCTGATCTGGGGGCTGGCAGGGAGAGAGACACAGCGCTGATGATCATAGCGCTATGATCACTCCTCTTAAACAGTTTATTGACGCCTAAATTAACTTAAAATGCAGAAATCTGCCGGCAGAATATGTTCGCTTTTATTGTCCTGCTGCCTGCAGTTTGGATTATTTAGATGAAAAACACCTACCAGCTGCCGCGGTGAACCGCGAGGAGGCGACCCGGCCAGAGGCTGCTGATGAATGGATTCCTACTGTCGGCGCACCGCTGGTATGTGGAGGTCTGAGTGGCTCCGACAGAAAAAATATTGAAGACAGGATGATAATCTGAATGAACTGACTGCACTGATTACGTTTTCAGGTGTATTTTCTCACTTAAACACATATTAAAACTACTTTATTCCCACTGATCACAGCAAATATAGCTGCAAGGCAGAGAAAGGATAGTGAAGCTCCGCCCAACGCGCGTCAGACACACTTTTGCACCGTTCAGCCAGAGCAGCAAAGCTGCTTCAGCCGCGTGTCAGAACTAACTGGTACAAGCAGCAAAAATGAAGCAGCAGACGTGATTTTGCTGCGTCCGGTGTGAACGTAGCATAATTGCACAAAGATCGCCACTGTGCTAGCAACGAGAATGCTTTTAACTGGGGCGTGTAGCAGTTCTCGCCGTAAAGCAAGACTGACTCTCGCAAGACTTCTGAGCCTGTGGGTGCGGGTCGGTGCTCCTGCAGTTGCAAGTGCGGTATTTTCCCCACAGACCACCAGGGCGGCTGAGAATACCTTTGTTCAACCTGAAATGACTCATTTAGTCATCCAAAACGTTATGGAACACATTAATTAACTGAAAAATGTTGCATAGTGTGCCTTTAAGAAAACAAGCTGTAAGAAATATTGCAAAATAAAAAGGAAAAATCTCTAAAAGAAAAGAAAAAAATACAAGAACAAATACTTGATATGAGAAAACAAGTTTGAATCAAAAAAAAAGTTTTGAAAGATTTTTTTAATTGGATTTTTTTTTTCAAATTTCCAATTACAAAACCTGTTCTTTGCTAGCAATAATAACCCAACAAATTTCCCTCCATACATTTGTTGAACAAATTTTCAAAACCTGCCTTGCTTCCTCTCCTCTACGTGCGGCTAGTGACGAACAGATCCCGGGCGCCCTCCTTGGCAGGAAGGACTTCTGGAGGAAGATGTTCAAGTCCCAGAGTGCCGCCAGCGACACCAGCAGCCAGTCAGAGCAGGACACTTCGGAATGCACCACGGCGCATTCTGGCACCACCACCGACCGCCGTTCTCGTTCCAGATCCCGACGCATTTCGCTCCGCAAGAAACTCAAACTCCCCATAGGCAAGTCCAACATTCTCTGATAGTCGATTTTAAAACAAAGGTTTTTTGTTTTATCTTAAAGCAAATGACCAAGTTTTCTTGATTTCAGCAGCAGTTAGCTCTCCCATGACCATATGTTTGATATCTGTACTGTTTGTCCAACATCCCGTCATCCCGAAAGGTCGGATCATTACATCTCTTCAATCCTCTGTCTGTCCCTCTGTGTGCCTTAGCATGCCGTAGGACCGCCCGCCTTCCAATCACTCGCTCTGTTTTACGTATGTGGACATGGATCCATCCTCATATCTTCTTTTTATCATGTCTGCTTGTCTTTGTCATGTGTACCCCATGTGTGCACGCCGCTCCAGTTTGGAATCAACTTTGTTAAAATATAAAACATAAATTTTCTTAGCTCATTTTTTTCTTTTTATTTATCTATACATGTTCCGCATGACTAAACCTACCTTTTAGTTTGTCAGTCATTTGTTTTATGGCCATATGATCCCATGCTATACTTCAAAAAATGCCATAAAGCTGGAAAAGAAGTGTCTTTTGAGCATTAAAATAGACATATATATAGATATATATATCTATATATATATATTATCAGTTTGCTAAGTAATGAAAATGTTTACCCGACTAATTTGTTTGTTCAGGTAACTAGGCACATCCAAGCAGTTCTGTTGCCTCTTGTGGCTTTCCACGTTTCATAACAGTGGTACCTTACCTAATTTTAGTGGGCTGAGGGGTGAACCCTGTAGAACACCACTTATAATTGTCAAATTTGCAATTCACAATTTTTTAATTAAATGGAAAATCTTCTATTGTGTGTCTTGTAAACCCTTCATTTTACTGATGGATCCCAAACTGCCACCGCTATCAAGATATTGTTAATCAGTTTAAATGTTGGAGCATTAAAAGCTTCTCTATTTTTATAATTAGCAATCTTCTCTTAGTTTTATGACCTTTGAGATTTACTGTATAGTTTCAGAAATAACTACATACTTATTCAGGTACTTTACTGTGTGGTTGTCAATCTAAATGGTTACATGTATGTCACATTCAAGTAGGGAAAATATATGATAAAAAGTAAAGAGGCTAAGGGGAGAACCCTGCGGAACACCACTTAAATTTGACAAATATCTGATCCATGCTTTAAAATGTATTTTCCAAAAGGAACCTGAAGTATCCTTATGTGTTATTCTGTTTCCTTTCAGTTTGACCCCGCATGCTTATATTTCTGTTTTAAGCAGTTGATGAATTCAAAGTTCAATGTCTTTGTTAGCTGTATCAGATGTTTGTTTTCTGGATTTCTTCAGGCAACTGGCTAAAGCGCTCCTCCCTGTCTGGGCTGACCGATGGGGTGGAGGACCTGCTGGACATCAGCTCAGTGGATCGCCTGTCCTTCATAAGACAGAGCTCAAAGGTCAGCAGGAGCAACAGCCTTATCTGTAACTTCAGATATAAAGAACCTGTTCCTGTGTCTTAGATTATTTGTAGATTTGTGGTCATAATTTTGTCCAAAACCTGTAATTATACTATAGGAGACAGTTATCTTTGTAAGAAAGCTCAGGAGTATGGAGTGAATTATGTCCGATTATTGTTGCATTTCTTGTAAATTTCGAGAATAGGTTTGCTATTTTCTCTCTTTTTTGATTTTTTTTTACGAATTACATATTTTCATATGTTTTTTTGAGGAGTTGATAAAAATGTAAAGATTTCATAATTAAAATGCTTACTTTTTCATAAGAAATTGACAAATTGCATACGTTCGAAAAAAAATTATTTCAGGACGTATTGCATTCTTTACAATATGCATTATACAGATCACATTCTTTTAACTTCAAGCCGAATAGAAACACTTTCTCTTCACCAATAAAAATGTTGCTAAGTTTAATTAGGCCAAGCCTGTCCTAGTAGGGAAAAGAAAATTATCTATATAACTCCATTTGAAAAACAGAAATTTGAAAAAAAAAAAAAAAAAGAAAATATAGAAATCAAATATTTGTAAAAAAAAAAAAATGTTAATAAAATGTTTTATATTTAATTAAATTAGAAAATAAATACGATAAAATAATTCGATTTAAAGTTGCAATTCTGGTTGGCATTTTTTTTCTTCCATTGACCACTTGAACAAAAATTCACTCCATACAAATGATTTATCGCTCTCTGATAAGCGAAACATGACCAATCAGACATAATCTGGCTTTACAATGCAGATTTATATTTTTATGTTGCTGTATCAGGTGAAGTTCACAAGTGCAGTGAAGCTGTCTGAAGGGGGCGCTGCGGGGCCGGAGTACGGCAGGGACGAGGAGGAGAATTTCTTCAAGCGGCTCGGTAAATGGAGGTCTGGCAGGAGGAATCCATCCAAGCTTCACCACACAGAAGAGAAAGATGGTAGACCTCCCCCACCCTGGGATGTCCCACAATCCATCCTGCTTTCGTCTCTTTTCTTTCCTTCTGTCCCGCCCATATCCGTTTTGTCCGAGTGCTGTCGTGTCTTGTCCTGTCTTTGCTGAGTCATGGTGGTCTGTTCTATTTTTCACCAGATTCTCCGTCTTCCCATGTCTGCTGGATAGCCTCCGGCTGCTGAATTAGTCCTCTCATCATCATAGTCTTTTTGATCATACAGTATCACTATAAGGTCTCGCTACAAGAAGTTTCCAGAAAGTTTAGAACAACAATACAATGATTCCCCTTTTTAACCTAAATCTGATTCCACTGTGTGGGTCATCAGATGCAACTTACCTTTATTAGATCTATTGAAAATATAAATCTGCACACTTTGGGCCACAGTAAGTGGGCTATTACACAGTTAAAGTGAAACGGGATTTTAACTGGTCCCCTATAGCAGTGTTTCTCAACCGTTTTCGCCTTATGTACCCCTTCGTTCATTTTTTCGTACCATTAGCACCCCTCTCAGTCAAAAGGATTGATTGTCCAAAAGTGGAGCGTACAATACCTGATTATAAATAAAAACTATTTTAATTGATATTTTAATTTTAGCATTTAAGATTTATTTGCATCTCAAATAAAAAGCAACATAAATATGTTGCCTGAAAGTTAGTAATGACATGAAATATATAAAAAAAATAAAATATAAACCTGTATCTATAAAACTGTAACTCCCTTATAATCACATTTAAACTCACTTGTTATGAATTTGGAACAAAAAATAGAAAAGCTCATTATCATCTGACTGACTTAATTAGTTTTACTATGTTTTCATCAAGTCATCTAACTTTGCTTTGTTAACATGTTCTCTACATCCAGTATGTTCCTTTGCTTAGTTATGTTTATCAAAGCTGTAGGTGAACTCAAACATAAGAAAAACTTACTTTTTGGTTGATACAAGCTTGTTTAATTTTCCTACCTAAGAAATAAAATATTTTCATGCAGCCCTTGCAATGCACTAGCGGATCACTAAAGGTACACCTTGGAATCACTGCCCTGTAGGTTTATTTGTGGGCTCTCTAGTGACCCCTATGACCCTCACTTGTATTTATTTAACAGGGGACAAGTGTAGAGGATAAGGTGACTATGAAGTAAGAATTGTACCAAAAGTGCACACACATAATACTCATAAAGCAATTTTATAAAAAAAAAAAAAAATAGACATGTAAACTACTGTTTACTTGAATAAGGTGACCAGATTTCTGAAATCATATCTTGGGGCATTTCCAGCCCGTAGATAAAAAGAAATACATCTCACCAAGAAGAAATTAAGAAACTGGAACAGTAATGGCTTCCTTTATTTTTAAACATTTATTCATATTTAAGCAACAAAAATCAAGTATAAAAGCCAGGAACGTGACCGCCACTGTTAGTATTTCATAAACTTAAGTAAAATGAATAAATCAATAGTTTTATTAATAGAAAACTAGGATTGTGTGTCTGGGTTGGAGGAAAGGGGAGGGAGTGGATGGGTTACCAGGGCTTTTCAATTTTGTGGGGCCTAAAGAGCTCTGCTGTCCCCTAAGAGGGAAAAGAAAGAGTATAATATAAACATTTAACCTATGTCTTGAGCTGTCTGTGGAGACTGTTCTCCTGCCTCCTCAAAACAGCACAACACATTCTGTTCACATCTACATACCTATCATGAGAATTAGGTAACATTTAGCAAAAACAAGTAATGGTCAAAGCTCCGGGTAAAGGATGATATATGTGTATTACTGTCAATTGATCGCATCAGGGGCCTCCGCATCTCAAAGAAGCAGATTCATTTCTCCCACTATGCACAGCTACTTCCTGATATTCAGGCAGCTCTTTATCTTTCCTTCCATACTGGACAAGCTGATTAATCCAGGTGTGTCTTGGTGGTTACTGAGGTCTGTTACTTATTCTGGTTTATTATGATCAAATATAATAATATCTCCCTGAAGTGTAGCCAATCTCAGGAAGTTTACTTTGTGAGGTTGACGCCATCCTCAAAGTGACAGAAGCTGGCGTGTGGGTAGCGCAGAGGTTAGTGCACATGACCCATGTACAGAGGCCTTAGTCCTTGGCATGGCTCAACAGAGTTCTTTGACTGCATGTCTCTCCCCCTCATGTCTCTCATACCCCCTTTCCTGCCAGCCTATTGTCAGAAAAATGAACCACTAGTGCTGTAAAAACTCAAGAAAAAGTGGCAAAGCTGACATGAGAGCACAATTGAGTAGGAGAGAATTTCTGGGTGAATAAAAAGCAAGAAAAGTAGCCTGAAAAAAAAAAAAAAAAAAAAAAAAAAAAAACAGACATGGGAAAACTTACATGGGAAGCCAAAAAAAAAAAAACACAAGGAACCAGCACTGAGGAACTGCACAGGGAGAGTATATATAGGAGACTAAACAAAGACGAGACTAATGAGCTGATTGGGAGCAGGTGTGAACAGAGGCTTCTAGAAAGGAGCTGGGGGAAAAGGAGAACAACACAAGAGGACAACCAAGAAAAACCTGAGAATTTAAATATTTCCAGAAAACACCACAAAATAGGAATTAAAACTGGAAAACAAAGAAAAATATATATCAAAGTGAAGCTGAAAACTCAAAAGAAAAGACCGGGACCATGGTATTAAACCTGCATGCATAAAAAATTCAAAATGCGAGTGGAGAGAAGCTTACATGCGTGTATTTTAAATAAAACAGATCATATGAGTATTTCTTCCGTGTGCGCACGTTTGGCAAAAAACTGACTTCATATTCCATAATGCTGCAAAGGCGAAAACGTGTTGTGAGTCGATTGCATGCACATCTAGATGTACATCATCAAGGATAATATAATTAATTGTTTCCGACAAAGAAGTGTACTAATCAAGCAATAGATGCAGAAAATACATGTTTAAACTTATATTTTTCAAAAAAGTCAAACCTATTGCTGAAAATATTTCCATTTTGTATTTTTTCCCCTTTTGGATCTGTGGGAGTCATATTTTAAAAAGCTCAAAATAACCAGACATCATTATAATAAGTTCTTGTGTTGTTCTGCATGCCCCTTTTTACCAAAAGGACGTACCAGATGTTCTTGAAACCCCGGAATTGTTTCTAAATACCTCATCTCTTGAAGACCATCTTTCTGCTGCCGAGCATATTTCCATGCCAGTTCAAGCATGATGCTGTTGGTGCTCCCTCTGTCTCTTCTGTGGTGATGTGGTGGTGGTATTTTCCAGTGCCTAAGAAAAGACGGTATCGTCTGCATACAGCTTGATCTCCGTAAAGCTGTGCTCACACTTGTCATTTTCTTTGGATGCTATTTAAACAAAAGTATCACTGAGCATCCTTTGGCAGCCCTACTTACCTACAGTAAAAAAGAAAAGAAATACATTATTCAAGTGTAAGCTCAGCATGTGGCTGTATCATCTCACTCATTTTTCCATTAATAATTGTTAAATGTAACAGAAAGCCATCTTGCCTTATACAAAGTGAAATCCTCACTGAAGTTTTTCCTCTGATAAAGTTCTTATCACCTGCTCTTTTGTACCGCCTTTCATCTCCATCTCGTTCTCCAGGACCTCATGGTTTTCAGGAGCGTTTAGCAGCTAGTCAAGAGGCCATGAAAAACAAGAATGTGGTAAATCTGGGCGCGATCCGGCAGGGAATGAAGCGCTTCCAGTTTCTCTTAAACTGCTGTGAGCCAGGAACCATTCCCGATGCCTCCATCCTTGCTGCCGCTTTAGATTTGGTACTCCTTACTCTGAGTGTAGTGTTAAATGTCAAAATCTATCTGTTCATACTTTTTTTTTAACTTATTTTCTCATTTTAGGAGGCTCCAGTTGTGGCCCGTGCTTCCCTTTTCCTAGAATGTGCCAGATTCGTCCACCGTTGTAACCGTGGGAACTGGCCAGAGTGGATGAAGGGCCACCATGTTAACATCACCAAAAAGGGCCTATCCAGGGGTCGGTCGCCAATAGTGGGCAACAAAAGAAACCAGAAGCTCCAGTGGAACGCTGCCAAACATTTCTGCCAGTGGGGAGATGTGAGTTTAACATACATGGAATGGTCCTGGTGACAATGGGAAATGAGCCTTCGATCACAGTTTCTGTGTTTTATCTTCTTAGGCTATCGGCACAAGGCTCAGTGAGCTCTGTCACTCAGACAGCGAGAGTCCCGCCAACATTCTGGGTTATATTTATGACGAAGAGACTAAGCGCAGAATGAGAAAAGAGGACGAGGAAGAGGATTATCTGGAGGACAGTAAGGAACATCAGAACACTTTCTAGTATGGCCAAGTCAAAGTACGGACCAGTACAGACCTAGTATGGCCTAGTCAAATTAAGGACCTAGTACAGCCTAGTCAAAGTAAAGACCTAGTACGACCTAGTCAAAGTATGGACCACTACAGACCTAGTATGGCCTAGTCAAAGTACAGACCTAGTATGGCCTTGTAAAAGTGTAGACCTAGTACAGTTTTGTTAAAGTACAGACCTAGTACGCCCTGGTCAGAGTACAGACCTAGTACATCCTAGTCAAAGAACAGACCTAGTAAGGCCTAGTCAACATATGGACCTATTAAGGCCTACTGTAGTCAAATTACAGACCTAGTAAGGCCTAGTTAAAGTGCATACCTAGCAAGGTCTAGTCAACATATGGACCGAGTACAGCTTATTTAAAGTAGGGACTTAATATGGCCTAGTCAAAGACCTAGTACAACTTAGTCAAAGTACAGACTAGTACAACCTAGTCAAAGTACGGCCTAGTACAACCTAGTCAAAGTACGGCCTAGTCAAAGTACAGACCTAGTAAGGCCTAGTCAACATACGGTCATAGTACCACCTAGTGAGAGGAAAGACCCAGTATGGCCTAGTCAAAGTACAAACCTAGTACAGCCTAGTCAAATTAAAGACCTAGTACGGCCTAGTCAAAGTATGGACATAATACGGCCTATTCTAAATGCATACCTTAATTTATCTGAGAATAAGTTTAAAGGGCTTACAAATTATTGCTTGAAGATACAAATTGATGTTTGAAGATTCCTTCCATACTTTTGACTATGTATGGAGTAAATTTTGTTTCATTATTGTTGCAAGTGGATAACAAGTCTTGCACATGGAAATGGGGAAAAAATGGTAAAATAAAATTTGAAAAAAAAAATGCACTCTAGAAATCAAAGTAATTAAAGCATGAGGTACTTTATATATGCATAGACTTTTACCATAAGCCATGTATCAAGAACATTAACTTGGGTATATCATTGATAAGTACACAAAAGGTAAACTGAAAGTATACTTCTTTGTTCAGTTTTTAATTTGAATACTTTGAGTTTACTTGCAAAGACTACTTTCTGGAAAGCATTGTCAGTGTTATACTCTGAAAAATTAGCTTTATTTTAAATTCAACATTTCTGAATTAACTTATAATGCACATTTTATTGTTTGTAAGTTTAAAATAATTTTTTATCCACAGACACGGTTAATCCCACAAAATGCGGCTGCCCTTTTGCTCTAAAGATGGCCGCCTGTCAGTTGTTGTTGGAAATCACCACCTTCCTGCGAGAGACGTTCCCCTGCCTACCCCGCCCTCGAACCGAGCAGCTTGCGGTAATTCTTTTAATGTTCTAAAGGAGAAGCCTGTGTATGGTGTGAATTTTGTTACATCATTGTTGCAAAAAAATGTTTTGTAAATGGAAATAAAAAATATATGCTTTTCTTGAAAAAAAATTTAGAAAGAATAAATATTTTGTTAATGGAAAGTTAAAAAAAGAAATACGCATTTTTAAATGATAATTTCCATATTTTAGAAAACGATTTTGATTTAAAAAATTGGAATTTGAAGCAATGAAACTTAAAAAAAATCTTAAAAAAATCATAATAAAAAAAAACTTTTTGATAATAACTTTGTTTTTCTGTTGATTTTTTTTAATTTGTTGTTTTCAAATAATTTTTTTTCAAAATAAAATTTTTCTTTTTTTAGATTTTATATTTTCAAATTTCTCTCCTTCAGATTAAAGGTTTTCTTTATTTCAAGCACTCTCTTTTGATACTTAAAAATGCAATTTGAAAAGCAAATTCTGACATTTTACACTCAAATAATTTGAATTTTGCAAAAACAAAATCAATAATAATGAGAAAAATAGGAAATATTTCAAAATAACTGATTGAAAATAAAAAAAATGGGACAAATAATTAAAAAGAAAAATAATAATCATCTGAAAAAATAAAATCTAAAGTCAGCAAAGTTAGTCCAAATGTTTTTCAGTCAAGAAGTTTTTAAAATCTTCATTTTTGAATCCCCTGCAACAATAATGGAGAAACATTCACTCCATACTGTCATATCAACACAACTGAGCGACATCAATGTGTTTGATGAAGGACCTGGACAGCTGCCGTCTGCGTCTGGACCCGGAGCTGGGCCGCCATCGCTACGAGAGGAAGATCAGCTTTGCGGGAATCCTGGATGATGAAGATGGGCATGACTCTCTCAACAGCAGCAGCCACACTCTGAAGTCTGACACGACGGGAGAGGAGAAGAAGACCCAGGAGGCTCAGGGTGAGACTACAGCAGCCCTGGTTTTATTGAACCGCTTTCTTTTGATGGTAGGTAATCTCTGTTACTCCTGTCGCTTCCCAGCACCTGTCAGGAAGATTCGAATCGGAGGCGCTCGGTTGCTTCAGATCAAAGGGGCCCGCAGTTTCCGTGTGAAAAAGGGGGGGTCCCTCTCTTCGATCCGCCGTGCGGGGAGCCTGAAGAGCACCAAGCTGTCTCGGCAGGACTCCGAGTCGGAGAACGAAGAAGGGCTGCTGTCACAAACGCAGAGCAGGGACACCGTCACTGACATCGGTGAGGTTGAGATGAAACACCAGGCTCAGCTTGAAGACTTGTACAAAGCTGCTGCCTGATGTCACACTTCAAAGGTTTTTAGAGGTTAAAGCAAAGAGGGGAAAACACTTTGAAATGTGTTTTTTTTCTAATTTACACCATAGAAGAAGCAACTTAAATTAGTTAAGTAAAATATGTACTTTACACTGTTTGATGTTGGTATTTTTTGTGGATTAATATATACAACCGTATATAATATTCACTTATTCAACATAATATGGTGTAAATCAAGTCTAATTAATTCATATAAGTTGATTCATATACTCAAAGATTTAGTCAGGGCTGTCTAGGCTAGACTAAAATAATAAATCTTAATGTCGGCCTTTTGACAGACATCTGGGTTCCCTTCCCCTGGGTTCTGTCCAGCACATTGTATCTCTGCTTCTGTCTCCTTGAACCCCAGTCGGCCTCGGCAGATGGCCGCTCACACTGAGCCTGGTTCTCCTGGAGGTTTCTTCCTGTTAAAAGGGAGTTTTTCCTCTCCACTGTCGCTACAACCATGCTTAGTGTGAGGGATGGCATTCAAGTCAATGAGTCGATGCAATCAACTGGTTTTCCTTAGATAGAATCAATTTGATTGTATGATCTGGTGAACTTTTAAGTGCCTTGCGATGACATGTGTTGTGAATTGGCACTATAGAAATAAACTGAATTGATTTAAATTGAATGTCAATGCAACCGGTTACACTGAAAGTTCCCAAAGTTAAACTGAAAACATGAAGATATGCTGAATTTAAAGAGCAAAATAGCTGCAGAAAGTGTATTTGTAAACATGTGTGGAGTGAATTTGCAACCAAAGAAATGCAAATTCGAAAAAAAAAAAAAAATGCAGTCCAATTATGAAAATTTGAAAAAAATATTTATTCAAAAAGGGTTTTTAGGGGTAAGTTTGCCGTTCTCTCAGATTTTTTTAAATTTATTTTCCCCTTTTTTTACCCCATTTTCTGTTTCAAGTAATAGGCGTTAGCATCTTATCTACTTTGTTTGCATTTTTGAAGTATTCTCCTGCTGCTAGTTTTTCTTCTGATTCAACAAATGGTTAAATTATTTTCAGTATTTCGATCTGATAGTTTAGATTAAATTTCCTTAAATAACTTTTTATGTGATATCTTTTCTTGATTTCAGCGTTGTAGCGTTTTTATTTAATTTTATACAGTGTATGGCAGTTTTCTTCCATTTTTAATGAGTCTTCATGTTTAATGTTGCAGGAAGTCCCTTCAGCACCAGTGAACCCAGCATTGAGCCTGAGGGTCAGGGCTCAGGAGGAGCTGAAGACAACTACCATCGCAACATGTCCTGGCTCCATGTATGTCCATCAACCTCAGCTGATGGTTCTACTGTCTGTCTCCTATGGAGTGAACTTTGTTCCATTATTGTTGTAAAGAACATGTTTTCTTAATGTGAATTTAAGAAAAAAATATTCAGTCTAGAAAAAAGCTTAATGAGACTAACTTGGCTGTTTTCTTAGATTTTATTTTTTCAGTGTTTCTTTTTTTTTTTTTTTATAAAATTAAGGAAAATAGCAAAGTGACTATCGATTTGATTAAAATTTTCAGTGTTTAATTTCCAGATTTATGTTTATTTCTCTTTTATTTCCATTTACAAAGCATGTTCCTGGCAAAATAAAGGAACCAAATTCACTCCGTATCTGACTCCCTCCCTGTCGTCCGTCTCTGTCTCCTTACAGATAATGATTCTGCTGTGTAACCAGCAGAGTTTCATCTGCACACACGTAGACTTCTGTCACCCACGTTGCTACCAGCATCACGGCCGCTCCTGCGCCCGTCTTGTCCGTGCCATCAAGCTCGTTTACGGCGAGACGGTGGACAGCCTGAGAGAGGACAGTGCCTCTGGTGCCCCTGGTGGACGCGCAAAGAAGAACAAGGAGGTAAAAAGCAAGAGCTATTGAAGGTTAGAGTATGGCGTGGGCTTTCTAAAAAGTGTGATTTTCCATGTAGTGTTCAGATAAATCCTGCTTGAGGACTCCCTCCATGAAGAGGAAACCTACCGACTCCAACGCAGAAGGGAAGAAGGACACCGGCATGCTCAAGTACATCCGCAACCAGGTTAGCTGGCTTTCTCAAGTAGTTTCAACTCAATCAAAATTTTATTTTATAACAATTACAACAATAAAATCAAGTAAAAGAAGGAAAACAAATCATCAGTGATTCTTTTCAGGTGATGAGTTTGTCCCCAGCTCCTCTTTCGCTGCTGATAAAGGCTGCCCCGATTCTCACTGATGACATGTACGGAGACATTCAGCCCGCCGCCTGGGAGCTGCTGCTCAGCGTTGACGAGCATATGGCGGCTGCAGCTGGTTAGTCGAAACTCTGGAACGAAAGCTTTGCCCTTTAGCTCATACAAATACTAACCCTTTCCACGCTCCTTCAGCCGCCATGTTCCTCCTCTGCGCCGTCAAGGTCCCCGACGCCGTGACCGAAATGATGATGGCGGAGTTCCAACACCAGGAGGCCTGTCAGCGTATCAACTCCGTCCTAAAGTTCTACACACTGTGGCGTTTCCGCTATCAGGTGTGGCCTCGGATGGAGGAGGGAGCCCAGCAGATCTTCAAAGTATGGAGTACCCAGAGTGTACACAAAACGAAATTCCTTTACGTGCAGCTTTTCGACAGTGAATGAGCAGCAGCTTAGCAGTGAAGATGAACATTTCTATTTAAAAAGTGCAGCAGTGATGAAAATGTAAACCAATGGTGCAAAAGGCATTGATGTGATAACCAATCTTTCTGACCACTTCTGTGCTGTTTCTATCAGATCCCCCCGCCAAGCATCAACTTCACTCTGCCGTCTCCAATCCTTGGCATGCCCTGCGTCCCCATCTTCGACCCCCCCTGGGTGCCCCAGACCACTGGCAGCGTCCAGGACCCGATTAACGAAGACCAGTCTGTACGCACAGATGGGTTACTTTTACATTTTTTTAACAGGAATTTAACAAACTCTCTTTTGATTCTGATGACGACCTTTCAAGCACACATTACATACTATAATTCGTATCTATGAACTGTCTTTGTTTTTAGTTGCCCACATTAATTCCATCAGTCCATACCATAGTAAGTTGGCATCTCTGTCTGAGTGTTTGGGCTGATGCATCTTGTTAACTCAGGTCAACGAGAACATGAGAGGAGACTGGTCCTATCTTGTGCTGCATCTTTCATCGTCGGGAAAGTCATCCAGCACTTGCTTTGACTGAATAAAGAGTGGAAAAAAATAACAGCATGCATCAGGCGTACAGATGTGTTTACTGTTGTGCTGTTCATGCATGGTTTCATCAACCGAGAATGGCTGAATGTTGATTGTATCATGTGTTTAGAGGTTCTGTATGGAGAGATACCAAAGCACTTTGAGGGATACAGTAACTTTCACCCAGTTTGTCCCTACGAACATGTCCTTAAAGGTGATAGCTACAAGTTTTAACTCCCCCGACCAGTAGGTGGCGTTCTCACGCTCACCCACTCAGTTTCTGTTCTGTTTGCCGGTAGGTAGGTCCCTTAATGCTAATACGAACCCAACCATACATTTACTTGCCTTTTTTTTTTTTGCTCACTCAAAAGGATCCACGATTCATTGAATATCTCAGCCTAAATACGTTATAATTTTTCTGTTAGCTTAAAAATTGCAGCTTGTGACGTGTAAAAAACACATCACTACTTCAAAATTAAATATCCTTTGTTATATTTTCCACTCATAGAGGTCACCATCTTTTTCGCCTGCACAATGCCTGCTGGGTTAATGAATGAGTTAGGTGTTACTTAAAGAAAACCTACGAACAACAGGACAGCTAACATTACCAGAGTTGTTTTTTTACGCATTTGCAAGGTATAAATATAGACATTGCATCACCGCCCCAAAGTTTTCATGAGCTATATATGAGATATTTGTTGAAGTAAACAAATGTGATCAATTTGTGATCTACTGTTTACTATATTAGTTATACCTAACACAATTAGCAGAAGCTAACATAAGAATCAAATCGGAAGATAATGTTTACGGTGACAATGAAGCCTCTCCATTCGTGAAAAATTTTCCCAATGCTAACCGTCAACAGTCTCAGTTGGAAACTGGGGCTCTTTGTAGCATAGCTCCATATCTGGGTAAAGCCGGGCATACACTGTGCGATTTTTTCAGTCGTTGCATGCAGCAACAGTTCACGCTGTACAACAAAACCCTGCGGTTTCATCCAACAGTTTGAGTTCACAGTTCACGACTCTACGTCTAAAAACCACATGGGACTTAGCTCCGCAGTAAGATGGAGCTAATCTGACTCGTCTATCCGGAAGCCAAATGAGTAGAAGAGGAATATGAAGCTCACTAGAATGAAACACGATGCCTTGGCAATTTGTGCAATTTTGTGCTGAAAGCCCTAAAAAGAAAAGGCGATAACGTATTTGGACAAATACATGGCTGAGCAAACTTGGCTACTATGGTGTGTCAATTTTACAGAACGAGCTTCCCTTGTTTGTGCATGCCCACTGAACGATTTTCTTCCGACCTTACGATTCCTAATCAGGAGTTGGTCGTGAGAGGCTGATCGCCCCTCATTACCCCCTGTACACTACACGACGCACGATCAGACTGAAAGTCGGGCGGATTGGAAAATTCTCGCACGACTGGAAAGTCGCCCCAAAAAGGGCAAAAAATCGCAGTGCAAGCCCGGCTTAAGCATCTCTTAGCACCTAGCAGTAACCACACAAACACCAGCTTCTTCGGCTAACTTCCTTAGTTTGGTCTTCCAGGTTCAATGTATTCCAGTTCAAACTGAAAAGGTTTAACGTTACTAATTCTGCTTTGACAAAATGGAGCTAGCACTACAGGAGCTAGCATACATCATTTAACCAGAATGCATTGCAGCAACATGGTGACATCTGTGTAACAACATATTATTTAAAACATATTTCAATTTTTGAAAATTTATCACCTTACGATATCTTTTTAATAATTTGAAAATGGATCCCTTTAAGTCGGCACCAATGCTATAAAAAACCTTGACCGATTTTCCCGCTTCTTTTGCCTCTAGCTTGTTTTACTTGAATCCGACTTCAACTCAGCATTCCTATTGGTACCGAATCCTTTCTTGGCATCTTAACCAGAAGTAAACATTTATATATTTTGGACCCATCAAAATATATTAAACAGTTATTTATATACTTTCACTAAAATCAACACTTTTATCCTGCACCACACTTGATGCACTGTGGGTGTATTATTTTTATTATTTTAAATGACCTATTTGGATTAAAAAAGTTGTAGCTGTGACCTTTACTAGAGATGGTTTTTCAAAATCTCCGCCCTAGCAGTTCAGGCCAAAGCTGAACAAATACTATTTTTGGGTTGAAACTAACGCATACAGCCCTGAACACACCATCCCGCCATTCCACATGGCGGTAACTGTATTTAGAAACAAAAGGAAGATTAATAAAATAGAAGAGGATATTAATGTTAGATTAATCAAGTTTTATTTATTTCGATTTTTTTTATAAAAATTACAGAATAAAATCTGATTATAACTTCAAAAGTCAAGATGGCCTACAACGAATGTTCAGCTATATGGCTTAAGTTAGCCATTTAGCTATGGTGCGTTCAGTGACTGTTAGAGGATTTTAAAGTGCGGGGAATTGACAGTTTGGTGCTTCCCTAAACTTTGTTCAATGCTTTTTTTTGTTCAGGATGGGTCTGAGGCCAGTGTTCTGGAGGGGAGTTACTGTCCTGTCTCCTCCAGTCATATAAAAGAAAAATAATTTTTTTTTACAACAGTTGTGCCTGCTTTCCAGAACGGTTTGAACCTACTTGGGGCTGTTTTCTGTTTAGAAATCCTTTTCCGCTCGAGCTGTGTCGCGCTCCCACCAGCGAGCCGAGCACATCCTGAAAAACCTGCAGCAAGAGGAGGAAAAGCGGCGCCTAGGCCGCGAGGCTAGCATCATCACGGCCATCCCGGTGGCTCAGGAGGCCTGCTATGAGCCCACCTGCAGCCCTCCACCAGAGCAGGAGGAAGAAGGTGGTAGCTGCAGGCTGCACAGGTGGTGGATTTAAAGGTCGGCTCTCTGACTGCCTGTTGTTTTTCCACATTGATCCCGCCAGCAGAAGAAGTGGTGAACCTCACAGCCCGCCGTCTTTCCGTCAGCCCGTCCTGCGCTTCCAGTAACTCTCACAGGAATTACTCGTTTCGCCGAGGTTCGGTCTGGTCCGTCCGCTCCATGGCGAGTGCAGAAGGTATGAAGATAAAAAAAAAAAAAAACATTTAGTCTTCTTTCCCTTCCTTTCTTGTATCCTTCCTCTTTTGCTTGTGTCCTTGCTACTTCATGTATTTGTTTCCTGCTTCCTTGCGTCCTACCGTTTTCCCTTCCTTCTTTTAAATCCTTACTTTGCTTCTATCTCTGGCGGTTTTCAGGTCCCAGGTGTAAATCCTGACACTGTTAAAATGTCTGCAATGAATTCATGATCATGTCTGTTAAATATTAAAGAAAATCTGATAACCTTTAGTGGTTTGTCATTTAAACAGATGAAGAAAACACAACAGACCACACTCCTACTCACCACATGCTTCAACCGCCTCAAGCTGTCTTCCCAGCATGCATCTGTGCCGCAGTGTTACCAATAGTCCATCTCATGGAAGATGGAGAAGTCAGAGAGGATGGTGTGGCTGGTAGGTAAAACTAGAAATTTTTCTGTTCTACAGAAACTTTGCAGCTTTTTGCACCAGAATGCAGTTCTTGGTCGACTGCAGTTCATGTAGTGCACCACTAGATGGCAGTGAACCTTACACACTGGGTCTTTAAAATAGGAAAAACTATAGCATATCAGAGCCTATTTTTGTTTTGTATTGTGAAGAAGAAAGGTATGGAGGGAGTTTTCTCCCATTATTTATGCAAAAAAAGACTTTTGTAAATTGGAATTTGAAAAAACGAATACAATCCAGAAATTAAACTTTGAGCATTTTAATAATAAAAAGGTTTTGAAAGTAACTTTTCTGTTGTTTTTATCCCCATATTTCTTTTTTCGAAAAGCATTTTACAGATCACCCCAGAAGGGAAGGAAAAGTACTCTCTCTAAATGCAATTGAAAAAAAAATGGAATTGAATTCAATTCAGTTTATTTATATAGTGCAAATTCACAACACATGTCATCTCAAGGCACTTTAAAGTTCACCAGATCATACAGTTAAATTGATTCAAAGTTTTCTATCTAAGGAAAACCAGTTGATTGCATCAACTCATTGGCCTCAAATGCAATCCCTCACACTAAGCATGCTTGTAGCAACTGTGTGAACCTCCAGCAGAACCAGGCTCACTGTGAGCGGCCATCTGCCGAGGCAGACTGGGGTTCAAAGAGACAGAAACAATGATAAAGGGAACTGTAAAAGGCAGCCCCGTCCAGGAAACACAAAGCCAGGAAGACAAGCTCAGAGTCAACTCCCAAATCAGAGGATGAAGTCACAGTCAGAGAAACAGGACTACACTGAAAAACAGGCCAATCTCCAACATCTATAAACAAAAGTGTTAATGGCAGCAGCACAGCTGATATTTCTCTCTAGGATGGTGTCAAAACCTATTGTTTGATTAAAATGATTTACAAAGCTTTGGTTCAGGAAGGATTTTTTTTTTTATTGCAACAATAGTGGAACAAATTTTATTTCATGTTTTATTTAATAAATTCTTGCCTGTTGATTCCCTGCTTAACATTTACTGTTACTTTTCTTTAGTGAGCGCCGTCGCACAGCAAATCCTCTGGAACTGCCTTATTGAAGATCCCGCTCTGGTTCTCCGCCACTTCCTGGAGAAACTCACAGTGAGCAACAGACAGGTGGGAGAGCATTTTGAGACAAAAATTAACAATCGACAGCAAAAAAAGTAAAGCTTTATTTCTTATACATAATCGTAGCAAAAAAGCTAAATGCTAATGGTGATGATTGCTGATGACAATAGTTAAACCACATGTTTTAAGATATTTCCTTTTTTTTATCAAGATGCACAGCTAATTTAAACTCCAGATATGGTTCATTATGGTTCTGACACGGTGGCCGGAAGGTGCAAACCAACATTACAAAATCTAAAAAAACTTTTACAAGTTCCAAAACAAATTATCATTTTAGAAAACTAATTTACATTTAAAGAATAAAAATAAATAAAACACTTTTAAAAATTCAAAACAAATAGCATTTTAAGAAAACAAATAAAAAATTTTCGAAACACTTTTACAAGTCCCAAAACAAATTATAATTTCAGGAATTCAACCGGAAAGGGTGGGTATTGACTCCGAGGCTGAACCGGTCTTGTGCGAAATTCTGTTTCTGTTCCCCCTGTCGGGAGCGCGCATTGCAGCCAGAGAGGCGGGTCTGACCATTTTCAAGGTGCTCCTGATCATTTCTCGGTGAAAACAGCTCAAATAATAGTGTCAACTTTGTAACATTCTGTTTAATCGGTTGCTCTTTTTGCAAATTTGTAAAAAAACTCAGGGTAGCGAGGCTTTGGACATCATCAATTTTGGCCCCTCCCCTAAATGAATCTCACGCGCTTCCTGGAAACACCCCCTCCATTACCCGACACCTCATCTCATAACATCACTACTGACACAAGAGGGCAACAGAGGGTAAACAAGAACTCAAATACAACCAAAAACAACTGGAAAACACAATATGGAAAGAAAACCAATGAAAACTCAGAAAGAAAACTTAAACAGAACCAAAACCATGACAACCATGTTATCTGCATTATCAGTGCAGGTTTAATGTAGGTGAGCGGTGGAATGTCAAGCGACCAAGTCAAGCTGGACCACATGTAAAATTGAATGTATTCTTGTTTGGAGTGAATGCAGCTTATAAATGAGGAGCGGTTTTCTCTTATCAATAATTGAAACTAAACTTACTTTACAAGATGTCCTTGTTTTGTGGTTTTACTCCAGGATGAGCTGATCTACATGTTGAGGAAGCTGCTGCTAAACATCGGGGATCTGCCCGCTCAGACTTCTCACATCCTCTTTAACTACCTGGTAAAACATAAAATAATATCCAAACTCTGATAAATATTATATTAAAAAAAACACTTTTTCTGAACCTGACTTCTTCTTCCAGGTGGGGCTGATCATGTATTTTGTGCGCACTCCTTGCGAGTGGGGTATGGACGCCATCTCTGCCACGCTGACCTTCCTGTGGGAGGTGGTGGGGTACGTGGAGGGGCTGTTCTTCAAAGACCTAAAGCAGACCATGAAGAAGGAGCAGTGTGAGGTCAAACTGCTCGTCACTGCGTCCATGCCAGGTCAGCACACTGACGTTTAAACTCTTTGGCGATTCAAAACATCTGGTTTATGATGATCTATTTTGTGATGGGTTCGCTTTAGGAACCAAAACCCTTGTGGTACACGGCCAGAATGAGTGTGACATCCCAACTCAGCTGCCAGTCCATGAAGACACCCAGTTTGATGCCCTATTAAAGGTAAAGACCAAAGAGATTATTTTTGATGGATGTTTTATGCTTATCAGGCAAAGATAGTCACCAAAATAGCCATGTGCTTGTAGCATAGTCCAGCATAAAGATGTTTACAACAATGAAATGGTTGCACAATGTGTCTCTAAGAGTTGCACTATGGGTCGAGAATTCATTAACTATTTGCCATCTTTTAGAAATGGGTGTAGAAAACTGTTTAGAAAAGGCTGATGAACTATTCACCAGTTAATTTAACTTAGTGGTTTCTTCGTCTCACCAGGAGTGCCTTGAATTCTTCAATATTCCCGAAGCAAGATCTGCTCACTACTTCCTGATGGACAAAAGATGGAACCTCATTCACTACAACAAGGTAAACCCTGCGGTTTCGTCTTACAGTTTGAGCTGTGGATGCGTGCAACGATTGAAAATATTGCACAGTGTATGCCCAGCTTAAAACTGCGCCATCTCAGGATTAATCTGGCTCCCCAAAGTCTAAAGGACAATTTGTACTTCTGACGCATAGCCTCTGCAACCGTCATATCTGTCTTTGTGCACGACCAAAGGTGGATCGAGGAGGTTCGGAAGTTCAACCACTTGTAGGACGCCTCAGATATGTTGTTTCGGAAAACAAACACTCCTGCCGGCGCCGCCGAAGAAGTTCTCGTGACCATCTGCCGAAGTTCTCGCAAGTTCTTGAATACGCTCCCCCTAGCGCTTTGGCAGGAAACTGCTGTGAATCCCTAGAAAATTCCAGACCAATGATGCAGAAGTGTACCATCAAAACTGGTTCGCGACCAGACGCAAACGACATTTGATGTGTGCGGTTGCAGAAGTATAATTCACCCTTAAAGCTGTAGCTGCCTGCATACAACTAGCCTGGTGAGGCCATCCTGATCTCGCAAGCTTTCAAGGTTTTTCTCGCAAATCAGCCTGGAGACTCTCCATTAAAGAAAATTTGGAGCCATTCACCAAACGAATGTCCAATTAGCGTTGGTTTTGAGGCGGGTTGAGGTGTGACGCAACGAGAAGCACGACAGTTCAGTCTAAAGAACATGGCGGCTTCAGCCGATTAAACTAGCGTTAGCGTAGCTATCGAGCAAGTTTTATCAGAATTACAGAGTATTTCTTCACTGAAAGAAGAGCAAAACGCTGCTCTTCTCCCGACTGGTTTCGGCAAGAGTAGCCTGGCTTGTGGTCATATGCTTAGTTGATCTGATTGGTTTATTTGGCCCGTCTATCACCAACATAGGCCAATCAGCTAACCAGTATTTTCGCCCCTTCCCAAAATTTTTCAGTTTCCAGATGGATATGCCGAGTAAATCCATCTGGCATACAACCCCCCAAACCACAGAATATCCAAATAAGGTAACAGAAATTCATAGGCCATGTTGCATCTAACATAGAGTACACAATTAACATTTTCTACATCTCTCTCTAACACTCTCACTAAACATCATACGTAATAAATCATATATCTTGATTAATATAGCATCCGCAGACTGCAAAATGCCAATATTTAATCTGATCTAGAGTAAATAGGTGTTTAATAGGTCCCCTGACACGGAAACTAGCATCTGATTCAGAGGCTCTATCTGCTAGAACTCATATGAGAAGTTTTGCTTGCAGGACAATAGACGGTAGGTGTTTATATTTCAACGCTAAAGTATCAGTTAAGACAGCTTTTAGAGAGATTAACATTCACCCCCTATCACTTTATGTAAAGTAAAGATAAAACTCAAGATAAAGGTTCAAATGACTTAATTTTATTGTTAGTCTATACAAGATTAGCTAAAATGTTAATGCCTTGAAGAGTTTTTGGCTGGAGTTTGAAATATCAGCAGCATCAGAGTTAGCACTGCTGACCTTTGCAACATGTCTTCCTTGGCTCTCTTGCTTTCAGCTCACTGTCAAATGAAGGCCAAGCCTGCTAAAAGCAATCTTAAAATAAAAACTTCATGGAGATCTGAGGTATTGGTCGCAATGTGGTCACATCTCCAAGGACAGTTGTTGGCAGACAGGTCCTGCTGATGATAACACGGGGTTAAATGAATATTAGCAAAAATGTGTATAAACTTGAAAATAAAAACCTATAAATATATTTTTAATCCGTATCTATTCCACGATTATTTATGAAGGTTGAACTACATGTGAGTCTTTACTAAGCTTTTCATTAAATGTTCTTTTTTGTGCCTTTTACACGATAGAAAACTCTATCCCTGCCTTACCTTAACTGAACAATCATTTATTTAAAATAAACCTTTTTAACGTCTCTCTTACCTGATTTTATTACAGATATATTTGACTAAATTATCAGATTTTTTTCTAAAACATGATAGAAAAACAGAACTTTTATTGACATAAAAAATTGTGAAAGCCATTATATTTTGCCCCCATTTAAATAAATGGTCAGAAAATTAAATTAGTTGACCATGTCTTTATTGCCGAAAAGGAAACAGTTATTTTGTTAATAGAGCAGCTTTATTTCAAGTACCTGGTTTTCCCAGGCTAGCTAGATTAAATAGAGCAAAGTTACTTAATAATACTGCAGGTCAACCATAATCATGCCTACAATACCAGAATGGTTATGTAAGGTTTCTGAATAGAACTGCAATATATCAGAATCATCATCAGAAATCCGTTATTTTCATTGTACAGAGCACAATAAAATTTGTTCCACTACAGCCCATTCAAGAGACACAATACAAAAGCATACATAGCCAGGTGCCTGAGGTTGCAGCTATTAAAAGGTGCTGCCCTTAGGTTAAGGATAAGGATTGCAAATATAGAGGGTAGATGACGATAAAAACTGTATCTCTCACCATGTCCTTGCAGGGGACGATTTGAGATTTAAAAAGAAAACCTGCATGGGAATATTGGAATGGGGAAGGAAGGGAGAGAAGGAGTAGGGAATAAGGGAGGAGGTATGAAATGGGAATAGGTAGGGAGATGGGAGGAAGAACCCATCAGGATCAAAAAAACTAAAATACTTGTGGAAAACAATTCCATTGGTCAGGTTTGTAATATTGCAAAGCTGAAGGTTATACATCTTCGAGGAAACTAGGAGTTTGCATGCCAGCAAGCATGGCCATAGCCTCGTGAGACAATCCTGATTTCAAGATTTCACTTGCTAATCTGGAGACTCTCCGTTGAAGAAAATTTGGAGCCGTTCACCAAACGAACGTCCAATCAGCGTTGGCTTTGAGGCGGGTTGAGGTGTGACGCAACAAGAAGCGCGACAGTTCAGTCTAAAGAACATGGCGGCTTCAGCCGATGAAACTAGCGTTAGCGTGGCTATCAAGCAAGTTTTATCGGAATTACACTGTATTTCTTCACTGAAAGAAGAACAAAACACTGCTCTGGAGGCTTTTCTCAGATGAAAATATGTTTTTGCTCTTCTCCCGACTGGTTTCGGCAAGAGTTTGATCTATCAATTGGCTCCTCTTCGTCGTCGCTCTGTTACGTCATATGCTTCGTTGATCTGATTGGTTTATTTGGCCCATCTATCACCAACATATTCCAATCAGCTTACCAGTATTTTCGCCCCTTCCCAAAATTACTTCAACTGAAGGTTTCCAAATGGATATGCGGAGCAAATCCATCTGGCGGAGTCAGGTTAACATGGTCAAGCTTCCTGCACACATGGCTCAAATATGAACTATTCTGTTTGCCGAAGCATCATACAGCCAAACACGAGTCCAAGTTTGGCCTCGCGTTTGATAACCCTGGACTTGAACAATTGTTTGATACCTTTCAGTCCAGGATTATCAAACGTGATACAATCACGTTTGATAACCCTGGACTTGAACAATCCCATGGTGGGCACTGACCATGTCTGACTTTGAGAAGTCAAAGTTCAGGCTACAGTTTTGAAAGTCTTACTGACTTGTGTAGACACAAAAGTCCTCAATCTTTATTAAAGTAAAGCAACTTTGTTAAAAAAAAAAAAGATTCTAGCAGCAGCTTTTGCATCTAAAAACCTCCCTAATGCAGTCTTCCTACCACGGAGGACAAGCAAACAACAGCTCCGGGCAATATTTAGATGTACTCCTTCGCCTCAAACACAAAGGACATGGCTTTAGATAGCAGAATGTTCAGAATTGGATGTAGGACAGACTGTTTGAAAGGAGATAAAGGAAGCCATCTTTGTTAAAAAAGAATCAATGAACACAGGGAAAGAAATGCAGTTTCAGCTTCCAAACATTTACAATTCTGTTTAAAGCTCACTCCATAGACCTCATACAACTCCACATTTCATTAATTAAATGGCCAAACACAAAACCCATACAAAAACCCAGCCACAGACGACCACGGCGAATGATGGCTGGGTCTTTGATTTGCATCTGAATTGGAATGTGCTTAGGGGGATGATGTTTAAAAGCACAAATACTCCAACTACCTATTGCTCTGGTGCAAGCTGCCAGAATTGACAGTTGACTCAGTGATAGGTAATGAAACATTTTCAGAAAAACTGAGGGACATTCTGGTTGCCTCTGATTGATGCCTCTTTGTGGTTTTTATTCCTCAGACTTATGTCAGAGACATCTATCCCTTCCGGAGGTCAGTTTCTCCTCAACTTAACCTAGTCCACATGCTGCCCGAGAAAGGACAAGAACTTATCCAGAAACAGGTAACAGTTTACGTCTGAAAATTCTTCACTGAACAAATTTTCATCCTGAAAGGATAAAAGCATCCTCAATGCACCTACTCAGGTGTTCACCCGTAAAATGGAGGAGGTTGGTCGGGTCCTCTTCCTGATATCTCTTACCCAACACATGCCAGCGGTACACAAGCAGTCCCACGTCTCCCTGCTGCAAGAAGACCTGCTGAGACTTCCGTCCTTCCCCCGAACTGCTATTGATGCAGAGTTCTCCCTCTTCAACGAGCCACAAGGTAAAATACTGGTTCTGTCATTGTGCAAGTGAACACCAGACATAAATACGGTAACCTCACCACTATTTCCTTGTCCCCAACAGGTAAGGAGCTGTTTGGTCTGGACACTCTCCACAAAGTGCTTTGGATTAAGCTCCTGGAGGAGATGTTTCTCGGCATGCCCAGCGAGTACCCCTGGGGGGACGAGATGATGCTGTTCCTCAACGTCTTCAACGGAGCATTGCTGCTTCACCCGGAGGACAGCTCCCTCCTTAGGCAGTACACGGCCACCGCCATAAACACAGCCGTCCACTTTAACCACCTCTTCTCACTGAGCGGATACCAGTGGATCCTTCCTACTATGCTTCAGGTACAATAAATCCAGATCTGTGGATAATATTCTTGATTTGAAGAAGTGAATGAAGCTGTGTCTAGTTGGTGGACAGTAATTCCCCAACTCTGATCATTTGCAGAGTCTGGGATTTATGCAACCTTAAAGGGATAGTTCGGTATTTTTGACATGAATCTGTATGGCATCCCCATCACCAGTGTCATGCAATCACACTGACTTACCCCTGGCAGCGTCCTGTGAGCAGAGTTCTCGTCCAGTTTTGGTCAAGCCGAAAGTAGTCCGGCAGGTTTGCTAGACCCAGCGAAATAAAACGTTTCTCTTCCCAAAACATTATGTGTTCAAAAGAGTGATATTTTTGCATCCCAAAAACGTTGTAGTGGAAAAAGTCACACGTCATTATCACTTGATCCTATTTTCTCTCTGTTCGTATCAGTGTGCACCGTCATTCTGACAGCGAGCTCAACAACAGCCAGATGCATGTCTCCCTCCGCCTAGCTCCTAGCTGGGCGGAGGGAGACATGCATCTGGCTGTTGTCAGGTTAGTAGGCCCTAGCTGTCTGAATGACGGCGCGCACTGATACGAACAGAGAGAAAATAGGACCAAGTGATAACGACGTGTGACTTTTTCCACTACAACATTTTTGGGATGCAAAAATATCACTCTTTTGAACACATAATGTTTTGGGAAGAGAAACGTTTTATTTCGCTGGCTCTAGCAAACCTGCCGGACTACTTTTGGCTTGACCAAAACTGGACGAGAACTCTGCTCACAGGACGCTGCCAGGGGTAAGTCAGTGTGATTGCATGACACTGGTGATGGGGATGCCATACAGATTCATGTCAAAAATACCGAACTATCCCTTTAAGACAGATTCAGAAGCCTAAACTAAATAAAGAGCTTAACACTGGTATGCATTTACCCTGCTTTTCTGATCCAGGGAAGGTGGCCCTGTTGGCTTTCACCTTGCAAAAAGAGAAAACTGGACCAAACAATCGCAGGATGTTGTAGTAGATTGTTCGGGCGGTAGTGTTGCTCCTGAACTGCCCTAATCCGAGACAAAAGTTAGTCTCTTTGGGTTTCTATTGCTGCTTTGGTGTTCCAATGTAGATTTTATTGTACATCTCTACTTCTTTGCATTAGCCAGCAGTAAGTTGGACCTTTTTCCGGTGAGAGTTGGACTCCACCAAGGTTTGTCCTTGTCACTAATTCTATTCGTATTTATGGACAGAATATTTAGGCACAAGGTATTGAGGGGATCCATTCTGGTGGCTTTAGAAATGGTGACATGCTCCTGTTGACTTCTCCAGGCCTTGATCTACAACGCCACCCATTTAGAACAGTTCACAGCTGAGTGTAAGGCAGCCCTTATGAGGATTAGTGCCTCCAAATCTGAGGCCATGGTCTTGACCCGGAAAAGGGTAGAGTTCCCTCTCTGGGTTGGGGACGCTATCCTGCCCCTGGGTGGAGGAGTTTAAGTATCTAGTGTCTATGGGATGGAAAGTGAAGTGGGAGATTGATAGGCAGATTGGTGCGTCTGCTGTGAAGGGGGTGCTATATCTGTGTGTCGGTTTATCGACTGATCTTTGTTCCAACCCTTTTCTACAGTCATAAGTTTTAGGTCATGACTCAAAGAATGAGATTGCGGATAGTGGTTAAAAATAGTTTTCACCACAAGGTGTCTGGACCTTAGAGATTGGATGAGAAGCTCGATGATCTCAAGATCAAATAAGAGTAGAGCAGCTGCTTCTCAAGAGGAGCTACTGTTGGCTCTGGCATCTGGTTAGGATGCCTCCTGGACGACTCCCTGGTGAGTTTTTCCGGGCACCTACCACAGGAAGAGGACCCGAACCAGGAGGGTCTATTCATGGCTAGCCAGGGAACGACTTGGGATTCTTCAGGAGGAACTGGCCCAGGTGGTTAGGGATATGGAAGTGCTTTCCTTGGACATTGAACAACCATAACTACTGTGAGACGGTTCAGGTCAAAGGTTATTTGTGTATTAGCATTGCCCACACTTTGCCCTAATGCAAAGTAAGGTGAACTTCCATCCTTTTTGCTTCCTTTGTAAAAGCGTAATTGCAGAAGTTCAGTACAGTTAGGATGCTTTAGAGCATGCAGAACCAAATATATGGTTTAGAAATAAATGGTTTGTTGTCTTTGTGGTGTTGTTACAGGTCTATGCCGACTATGAGAGCAACCCTTTGCTGCGACAGGGCATTGAGTTTTGCTGCCGGCAGTTCTACATCCTTCACCGAAAGCCCTTCATCCTCCAGCTGTTTGCAAGTGTTGCTCCACTGCTGGAATTCACTGTGAGGCTTTCACTGAACAGCCAGAAGAACTTATCAGAAAATTGCAACCTGTGATATATTCTAGCTCTGATGTTCTGATTGATCTCTCAGACCAGCACCAGCACTGGTTTATCAAAAGGAGTGTCGGCCCAGTGTCTCTTTGACCTGCTGGTGTCGTTAGAGGGGGAGACCCAGGATGCCCTGGATGCCCTAGAGCTGGTTAAGGCAGAGAAACCTCTCCGTTCTCTTGGTAAACTCACACTTTTGACACATAGAACAGTAAGATGGAACATTGAACACCTTTAACCTCTCAAAACCCCGTTTTAAAGCGTTTACAAATAATAACTCAGAATGCATGAAAATTACACAGTTAAAATCTTTACCAATATAGACATGTTAGGCATCGTTGGGAAGCTTAGATTCTCCACAATTCAACCACCTAGTTCATTTTATGGACATAGTGAGCACCAAAGCACAATTAACACAGATATAGCAGCATGTCAAAATGTACCATGACAAAGCAGCCACAACAGGCAAGCATGTCTTTATAACTGCTGTTCGAGAATAAAAAAAAACAACTCTGATGCAGCTTGGGTGTTTTACTCACCCACTTTTCATGTTTATATTCAGAAACTAGAGGGTTTTAGCTTTCAAATAATGTATCACACATGTAATTTGGGCTCACAGTTCCTAAGTTATTTGCTTTTCCATTCGGATATGCAAAATAGGCGAGAATTTCCCAAAATGAGGTGGATATTAAGAGGTTAACGGCAATATTACACAAAAACAAAGGGGGTCTTTTGGGGAGTTTTGTTATTTAGTGTCAGCTGTAGAAAAGCTACATAATTTAATACGAAAAACAACAAACAAACAATCATATGGTCTTTATGCCTCATTATTATTCAATTCAAAACCACCCGATCAAATTAATCCCGTAATGTCCAAATGCTGAAAAGAACAACGGCCTCTCAAAAATAGCGTTCCCCCCCAAACAAAATACAAAAAATAGGGCGTCCACAGCTAAATAACTCTGGTAGCTGCGCGTATTCGGTCAGTTTCCCGCACAAAAATAAGAAAAAGTTCAAAAATCAAAACCGTTGGGGTCCAAATTAAAATCTGCCGCAGCAGTCCAATTAATAAGGCATAAGTCTCATTCCGCTCATCTGTCATCACCAGCCACATATCCTTTAGGAGTCCGCCCGATCTCTCCTGTCAACCAAAACTTAAACTTCTTTGCTGAGAATCACCGGTGAAGAGATGATCTATCCATTTTCGCCGCTTCACGCTAATTGGAGGAGCGCAGTTCACCACCTGGCCTGACGCGCGCTGCCAGCATTACCTATACACCACACCCCGTCAACAATCTACACATAAATCATGTCCCCTCCCCCCCAGTTTCCATAAACCAGATGTTTCTCATAGTGGATAATTATATAAATTACTATACATAAACAAGGCATCCTTGTTTTAATAAATATCACTGTAGAGTGATAATTTATCCTTCATAAAAAAAAATGTTAGTGTCAACTCACCCTGATACGTTACACATTTCATCATCAATTTAATGCTTTATTAGACTACATTTTTTTGCTATCCATTTTACATTGGAGATCAGATGTGTTTCACATATTTTATTTATCTTGATTCGTTCATGAACCTAATAGTTTCCTGTTTTGTTATGTTTTATAAATATGTGTAGTTTAATTTTTTTGTAAGAAAATATTTTTTGTTTATTCAGTCAGTGTTTAATGCGGCCGGTATAAAAATGGATAACATATTATAACAAGTATAAATTCTGAAAGGTTCAGCCTTAACAAATTAGAAGTCTTTACATAAAAACCCTGGCCAGCCGTTCCCAGGATGCTTTCATCAGTGATGTCAGACAGACTTGTTTTTTTCCTTCACAGATTTTTGCTACGGTAATGAAGACTTAGCCTTTTCCATCAGTGAGGCCATCAAGTTATGTGTAACTGTTGTCGCCTATGCGCCAGAATCCTTCAGGAGGTAAAGCAGAACTCCCTTTGTTTTCCTTAACTTTTTTTGCTACAACAAACAGGTCCTGATTCAGGTCTTTCATTAGTCTTCAGATGCTTATGGTGCTGGAAGCTTTGGTTCCCTGCTTCCTTCAGAAGCTTAAGAGCAACACTGCAACAATGGAGTCCGCCTCTGCCGCCAGGGACGAGATAGCAGCGATTGCTTCAATGGCCACATCCCTACAGGCTTTGCTCTACAGCTCTGAGGCTCTCACCAGGTCTGGTTTCCAGCTGTTAAAAGTCCCAGTTGGAATTTTGCCGTGGCTTTAAATGCTTAATTTTCCATCTACAGGCCAATGACCGCCCCACAGATGTCCCGCTGCGACCAAGGCCACAAGGGAGGCACAACAGCCAACCACGCTATGTCCGGAGGCGTCAACACTAGGTGGGATGGTATTTTGTATTGCTACAAATAAAATCTTAACAGGCAGAGAAAAAAAAGAACAAACTATAATGAAGCTTTTTGTTCACAGGGACAATCTCCACCTTCTGGAGGAGGGTCAGGGCATGCCGAGGGAGGAGCTGGACGAGCGTCTCGCCAGGGAGGAGTTCCGCCGGCCACGAGAGTCCCTGTTAAACATTTGCACAGAGTTTTATAAACACTGTGGCCCTCGACTCAAGATCCTGCAGAACATTGCTGGAGAGCCACGGGTCACTGCGCTGGAGCTACTGGACATCAAATCCCACATGAGGTATGTAGCTGAACTGCCTAGTAACTGTAGGATGGATGGATGGATGGATGGATGGATGGATGGATGGATGGATGGATGGATGGATGGATGGATGGATGGATGGATGGATGGATGGATGGATGGATGGACGGACGGATGGATGGATGGATGGATGGATGATGGACTGATTGATGGATGGATGGATGATGGACTGATGGATGGATGGATGGATGGATGGATGGATGGATGGATGGATGGAAATCTTCATTAACCAAATGGAAAAAAAACTCAGTCTCCTCATGAATCCAAATCTGGGGCGACAGTGGCGTTGGATGGAGGAGTTTGCCCTGTAATCGAAGGGTTGACGGTTCAAGCCCCGACTCCGACTTTCATTGTCGTTGTGTCCTTGGGCAAGACACTTCACCTGCATTGTCTACTGATGGTGGTCAGAGGGCCCGGTGGCGCCAGTGTACGGCAGCCTCGCTTCTGTCAGTGAGCCCCAGGGCAGCTATGGCTACAATGTAGCTTGCCACCATCAGTGTGTGAGTGTGTGTGTGAATGGGTGAATGAATGTAGTGTAAAGCGCTTTGGTCAAGTCTCCTAACTTGAATAAAGGCGCTATATAAGTACATCCCATTTACCATTTACCATTTACCAAATCTGCCTCCAACTAATTCCAATCCTTTTCATCTTTTTAAAAATCAGTAAGGTTGTGACTCGTCTCAACGCACCAGTCATTTGACTCGTGTGATGTAAAACAAAACTGTTTCCATTGCCATTTTGCAAATATAATAATTTGGAAGCAACCAAAGCATAAAAACCTGTGATTGAAAAATTTGTTGTTGTTTTTTTTTTATTGCAGTGTTTACACTTAGCAAATGTATTTTCCTAAATTATAATTTTCTGCAACTTGATGATTAATGAAAATGCAGCCAGCGCATGTATCCTTAACTTTTATTTGGTTAGACCAGAAATAACCAGCACTTAACAAAGTGTGAAGATCAGGTTCATTCCCTGCATTAATAAGGATGTCATCTGCATACCGTAATATGTTTATATATGTTGGAGATCGGCCTGTTTTCCAGTGTAGTCCTGTTTCTCTGACTGTGACTGGCTGGATGTGCTCTCTTCATCCTCTGGCATGGGAGTTGGCTCGGAGCTCGTCTTTCTGGCTGTGTGTTTCCTGGACGGGGCCGCCTTTTACAGCTGTTTTTTGTATCTCTGCTTCTGTCTCCTTGAACCCCAGTCGGCCTCTGCAGATGGCCGCTCACACTGAGCCTGGTTCTGCTAGAGGTTTCTTCCTGTTAAAAGGGAGTTTTTCCTCTCCACTGTCGCTACAAGCATGCCTAGTGTGAGGGATTGCCTTCTAGTCAATGAGTCGATGCAATCAACTGGTTTTCCTTAGATAGAAAATTTTGAATCAATTAGACTGTATGATCTAGTGAACTGTAAAGTGCCTTGAGATGACGTGATGTGAATTGGCGCTATAGAAATAAACAGAATTTAATTTCATTAATATACAGACTATTATATCCCTTACTTTCGATTTGAATCTGAATAACTGCTACTAGCTACTAGACTCTTGCTTGTTTCCTGGCATTTACTATTGTAGTTAAAGAATATATATGATCAATGCCGGCTGTCTTCTATCGAAACCAAACTTTTAACTTTAAATTTCAACAAAATTCTTGTGAAACTATTTTTCGATTGTCGTTTTTTTTGCCCTCCACCCCAGACTGGCTGAAATCGCCCACGCTCTCCTTAAGCTGGCACCCTACGACACCCTGACCATGGAGAGCAGGGGCCTGCGTCGCTACATCATGGAGATGCTGCCCATCACCGACTGGTCGTCAGAGGCCGTGCGCCCCGCCCTCATCCTCATCCTCAAGAGGCTGGACCGCATGTTCAACAAGATCCACAAGATGCCCACGCTCAGGTGCGCTCGCCCACAGGCACTGTGCACCAGGTCTGTTGAACCTATGTTCTCCTTTCTCTGTCATTCGCCGTAATCGTTCTGTGACGGTGGTGCCGTGGCGTGTGCAGTAGATAGACGGCTTCTTGGCGCTGTCGTCCCTCCAGGTGTCTTTGTGGATTGCTGTACCGTAAGTGGCTGCTTCTGGTGTGTGTCTGCGCAGGCTGAGTGTCCGGTGCTCTGGTGTGTTTTGTACGGATTCACAGTGAACTGGTCGCAGTGTTCCTTCTTAGCAGTGGGATGTTCACCTTGTGACAATAAGTGATTGTAATATTCAAAAATCTGTAGTTTTCCTGGACTCAAGAAAGAAAATTGGTTTTATTAAATGTTTCGTTAAAAAGTCTTAATAAGCATTAAATTAATAAATCTAAATATAAGGCCTTAATTGGTATGGAAAGGCATTACATCGACCTTTCTGAGGTCTTCAAAATGTTAACACCACATAAATAGGAATATGCTATTTTAATTAGGGCTGTAATTTATTGAATAATGAAATAATCTAAAGTCGTTCGATCGATCAACTAATGATTATTTGATAAAAAGCTGATTTTCTCTTGTATCAAAAGGATCTTTCTATAACATGAAGAACTACATATATATATTTTGTAATATATTCTGAGTAAAAAAAAAGAAATGCAATATATTTTAACTATTCATTCTACCAGCTGTATTAAATACTGACAGAATAAATGAATTTTTTTTTCACATTGTTTAACTTATTTAAAAGATAACCAAATATATTTAGAAGGTGTAGAAAAACAGGAACGTAATAGTTTACTGAAAAATAAAAGATCAAATGAACATATGAAACACGATTTTCCAGTGCTAAAACGTAAAACTATGATTTAAAGACGGTTTATGACGTCCATATATGTTGTCAGATTATTTGCCACTCTGTTTCAGTGCAGTTGCTGTGAAATAGCTCTCTGTGCTTTATCCAACAATTCAAACAATCATAGTACGACTAAAGCTACGTTCACACTGCAGGCCTCGATGCTCAATTCCAATTGTTGTTTTAAAATCGGATTTATTTGTGTTGCTGTTCACATTTCCAAATATATCTGTATGTGATCTCCTGTGTCAACTGGAGTCATACAACGCAAGTGTCCTGCATGCGCATTAGAGGACGCAATGACGTCACAAGACACACTCTGTGTTTATGGAAGTATACCTGGATGGTAGTGCTTGAGAACATCTAGAGATCTTTCCCAACCTTAAACACTAAATCTTTTCAAGATGGTTAAAGAAAAAGACTTCTCTCCGCATTTTAGTGTTCCATAGTTGTTGTTTTTCTTCTTGCTTCTGCGAAACAAGACTCAGAATAATGATCTTTGTCTGGTATTACCTGGCGTTCAGGTCAGGTTATTGCGACCTGGCCGTTCAGACACAGGTCGCATTTGAAAAGATCGGATTCGTATTGGATTCAGGACCACATAGCCAAATTGCCTGGGTCGCATTGGAAAAAATTGGATCTGTGTTGTTCAAACAGCCATGACAAGATAAGATACAGGTCGCATAGGGGCAAAAAAAAAAATCGGATTTGGGTCACTTCAGGCTGCAGTGTGAACATAGCCTAAGTGGGCACTATTTAGGTGCTCAATTAAGGAGTTTAATAAGTGTTTATATTTACAGAACAGAACCAAATAAAGTGCATTTTGCACTGATTGCAATTAGGTAATAATAGGCTTCAAATGGATGGGGAATTCAAGTTCACGAGAGCCAGTATCCTGCAACTTTTAGATGCGCCTTTGGTTCAAAACACCTGAATCAAGTAGTCAGATTAAGAGGACTCTGGAGGAACTGACTGCATCCTGAGGAGGTAACTCAGCCGTTTGATTCAGGTGTGTTGGACCAAGGGTAAATCAACAGCCCAATCCCAAACCGGCCTTTAAATACTAACCTTGAGCACTAACCCTCCGTTTGCGGGTTCCCACGGAGGGTCCGTCACATTAAGTACCGTCCCAAACCGCGTAGTGGGTAGGGCTAGTGGAACATTAACCCTTAAAAAGCGAGTCTGCATCAGTTTCAGGCTTCCGGGAATAGGGCTTGGGATCCACGTTGCATTGTGGGACGTGGCGGCCATGTTGACGGCTACGCGAACCTTAACATAGCTTTGATACAATGTTGTTGAACGAAGAGAGGTAGAAGTAGAGAGAAAAAAGATGTTAAAATCCTGAAAAGGAACTGGAATTTACCGGGACACATTCAATAGAGAAGCCAGGGACCAGTATGTTGTAATGTTAACTGCCAATCCTCCCTAAACCCTCTGGGTTTCTCACGTATTTGAGCCTTTTCCCGCTGCCGTTTTTATTATTTTCCCGTTAAAAGATCCCAACCTTTGCGTGATGTCCTTTTTTAAGATAACAGCGTGGTTGTTGTGAGAGCATAATTTCACGCCAATAGGTTTACCATGGTAGAAATCACGTTAAGGTGAAATGAATCAAATTAAAACACGGCTGAGAGGGAGCACAGTACGCGGTAGTCGTAGGCAGTAGTCTGAGTAGCGGTAAAGAAGTCCATCAACATGGCGGCCACGCAAAGTAATTACGTCACGACGCCCACGCCCTATTTGGGAAACCCTAATGGCGAAAGAAACACGTTCCGCCAAATGTAAATTCTGCTGGTTTGCTACATCTTCATCACACTGACAGAAAATTACAAGTTAGCATATTAAAAAGGCATGATTAATTCCAAAATGGAAGGCCCTCTTTGAAATGGTTTTATTCTAAATTCAATCTCTTTTTTACCTGTTTTTATGCTACCACCCTCTGCCAGCCGTAGTGAACTGCATGTTATTTAAACAGCAGTGTTTATATTAATTTAAACGCAGCTTTGACGCGTATCTTTTTTTTTCATAATTAGCGCTGTAGGCTACTCATTGCGGCTCCAGTCTCCGCTTTGTCAATGGTGACCGACTATTTCCTGGCCAACAAAATGTTTTGGTCTCCAAACATACATCTCTGTCTTTTGCTGCATATAATCACCACGGCAACAGGATATAGATGTTTTCATTTGCTAACAGCCGTTAGCCTTCATGTAGTTCGATTCTACAACACTAGTGTCACTTTCTAGTCTTTCCCATTAATCTAGAAATATATCCCCCACAAAGCACCAGCGAATAGACAGTGACAACAAGTGGAGGGGAGGATGTTCAATAGTATGCAACCAACAGAAAAGCATAGTGATGGCAGCATTATGCTGTCAATGACGCAAGACTGGTTGCAGAATTCTTCATGTTTATGTGAAATTTCACTGATATTTGAAATTATTTAAAAGATGAAAACTGTACTTTGAATAAAGATCGATATAAAACAAAGATACAAGGAGGTTGACTTAAAAAAAGTGGTTAAAAATGCTCCATGTATTATATTTCTGGCCTCTTGTGGTTTGTTAAGGCTCTGCTTACTGAAGAAACCTTGAAGAAAAAAGAAAAGAAAAGAGCTTATATGATAAAGGAGGAGCTCAGAGGGAACACAGATCTGAGACGTTCGGAGCTGTTGCTGTTTTTGTAGTTTAATTTTGATGTCGTTGTCCACACATGTTGTTTTGAACTAAATTAAAAAGAATATGTGGAGAGTTATGCAGCGGTAAGTGATCAAATAAGAGATTTTTATTGTAAATTTCAAAATTAAACATTGTGTGACTTTAATGGTTCTTTTTTTTCTTTCTTTTTTTTGTTATTCGGTTAAACCGCCTGGTTTTCCAGGAGACAAGTGGAATGGGAGGCGGCCAGCAATCTGATCGAGGGAATCTGTCTGACGCTGCAGCGCCAGCCAATCATCTCCTTCCTCCCACACCTTCGCTCTCTGATTAACGTCTGTGTCAACCTGGTATGCAAATAAAACAAGTAAACTGTTCTGGAGGATTTCTTTGTCCTTAATTTGCTAAAACTGTAAAATAATCTCAACAAAACAAAGAATGGGTTACAAAAGTAATAAAAAATAATAATAAAAGTAACATATTATAACATTGTATTTTTCTAGGGAAATAATATAGGATTTAATATAATCATGAATTGGTTTAAAGATAAGAAGAATATGTGTTACTTCTATCAATTTGTGTTACTTCTATCAATTTGATCCTATGGTAGCCGAAATGTACCAAAACTTATCATTTTCCATCTAATCCTCACTCTGGTGAATCTCTGCCACTTAACTTAGTCTAAAATTAGAAATTCAGATTGTTGGTTTACACGCAGATTCTTCACCCTGATCCTGATGAAGCGGAAATTAAGCAATAGTGGGTAATTGGGTTGAGTTTAATTGCAATATTAACATTAGTGCAACATTAATATGACAGATAAAAAAAAGGGGGGAGGGGGGGGACTATTTGTGCTTGTTTGCTAATTGGCTAACAGTTAATAAGAGTGTAAGTTTCTTTTCTGTTTGATTATTTATGTCTTTTTTGTCATATTTTCTCTGAATTTAATTCTTGAATTCACAAGGATCCAAGAATACACCCTTGAGGTGTGCCACAATGTATTGTGTCTTGTATTGTTTATTTATCAATATACTCATCTTGAAGAAAAAACGTTAAAGGTTTTTTTTATGCTTTTCTTCTTTAATGTACAATTTAATGTGTGTTATGAATTATAATTTATAAATGAGGTGTTATTTGTTGTAATTATAGAAATATTCATGAGGCAAAAAAGCAATAAAAATGTACAATGAAGGACATTAGTAAATTCACCTCTTTAAAAGAGTATTTCTATTTCCTTTAATTCCATTTCATTAATTTATTCACTCTTTTTTGAAAATGCAAAAACTTTAAGTGACTTTTTTTTAGATTTCTAAGGAATTAATTTTGTTTTTTATCTTTATAAGCAAAAACACATTTTTTTAAACTGAAATAAAAAGTGCAGTTAAGAAGTGATCAATTTAACTTATGTAAAGGTTTTGCTTTTTTTCATTTTCAAATAAATTTTTCTTTATATTTTTAATGCTATTTTTTCCAATCTATATCTTTATTTATATTGTTTTTACATATTTTGTTTTTTTTATGTTAATTTTTCAGATTTAGTCTTATATATGAAATACTTGTGTAGATTGAAATCATTTCATTTTAAGCCAAATGCTCCATGCACATGAAATCTGTAAAAAGAAAAAAAAAATCCTGAGAACATCAATATGCAAAAAATTTAAAAAGAAATAAGAGAGTTACTCTTGAAACCTTTTTTCGAGAGTAACTTTTAATTTTTTTTTTTTCCATTTGCAAAACATGTTTTTATGCTTTAAACAATAATGGAGCAAAATTTACACCATAATTGTTTTTGTTTCTTTCAAGCTCTTCAGATGTGATACTTCAAGATGCTCATAGAAAACCTTGATGTAATCACATCTTATGTGATACTGGTTACCTTTCGTCACCAGGTGATGGGTGTGGTTGGTCCCTCCAGTGTAGCAGATGGACTCCCCCTCCTCCACCTCAGCCCATACCTCTCTCCTCCCCTTCCTTTCAGCACAGCCGTTGTCCGGCTCGTCGCTCTTCAGATTCAGGTACGACAGGCTTATTAGAAATCAAGCTTAGCCTTCAGAAATGTTTTAATTACTAGATTCCTTTTCGCTGCCTCTCAGGCCTTAAAGGACGACTTCCCTCTCAGTCATGTGATCTCGCCATTCACCAATCAGGAGAGGCGAGAGGGGATGCTGCTTAATCTGCTCATTCCTTTTGTTCTGACTGTGGGCTCTGGAAGTAAAGGTAAGAATAACGCGCCTCTCTCAATCAAACAAGTCTTTTTTTTTTCTCTCTAGTTTCAGGGTGAAACCACATATTTTTTTTTTTTTTTTTTTGCATAATCTGCTCTTGAAATTTGTTCTCTGTGTATTCTCTCCGCCTTTAAAGGTGCAAAAAACTCACTTCAGAACCAACAATACAGCCAAAGTGCTTCAGGGTTGCTCCCCGAACCCAACGCACCACACACCCAACCGGCTCGCCTCAAAGATTTTCCCATAAAGTAAACCACAAAAATATAATTTATTTAAGAACGAGGAATAGAAATATCCATATTTCCATGCAAAATAAAACCAAAATATATTTAAAAAAATCCTTTTTCAATATTTCTATGTGGTGTCTATCCAAATAAACATCTCCTCACTGACATATTTTATCTTAAATACATGTAAAAACAACAAAACCCATTAACATCAAGTTATTTCTGCTAAATAAAAAAAAAATACCAGTCTAGTTTGACCTAAATAAAAGAAACAAAAGAAAAATACATGCATTATTGATAAAATAGAACTTTTTAAATACCTCCCTCAGTTACCTTCAACACTGTACAATATTATGGTCAATTACCACCTTTTATTCGGACATATTACTATTAATTTTCAAATACTTTATGCTTAAATGTTCTTGAGGCCCTTTGGTAATTTGTCAGCCTTTAGGTTGCCACTATGGCATTAGTTAATGATATAGGGTGACACTACTTTTATTTTGAAAGAGTAAAAATACTTCATTCCTTCTGGGTTATTTTTGTTTTAACTAAATATTAATTTGACCATTCTGTTATGGAGTGATTCTTGTCAACATGTTGTCTGTGACCTCTTTAATTAATACCTCAATCTCATTGTACCATATACACTATATTGCCAAAAGTATTTGCTCACCTGCCTTGACTCACATATGAGCTTAAGTGACATCCCGTTCCTAATCCATAGGGTTCAATATGACGTCGGTCCACCCTTTGCAGCTAGAACAGCTTCAACTCTTCTGGGAAGGCTGTCCACAAGGTTTAGGAGTGTGTTTATGGGAATTTTTGACCATTCTTCCAGAAGCGCATTTGTGAGGTCGCACACTGATGTTGGACGAGAAGGCCTGGCTCTCAGTCTCCGCTCTAATTCATCCCAAAGGTGTTCTATCGGGTTGAGGTCAGGACTCTGTGCAGGCCAGTCAAGTTCATCCACACCAGACTCTGTCATCCATGTCTTTATGGACCTTGCTTTGTGCACTGGTGCACAGTCATGTTGGAAGAGGAAGGGGCCAGCTCCAAACTGTTCCCACAAAGTTGGGAGCATGGAATTGTCCAAAATGTCTTGGTATGCTGAAGCATTCAGAGTTCCTTTCACTGGAACTAAGGGGCCAAGCCCAGCTCCTGAAAAACAACCCCACACCATAATCCCCCCTCCACCAAACTTTACACTTGGCACAATGCAGTCAGACAAGTACCGTTCTCCTGGCAACCGCCAAACCCAGACCCGTCCATCAGATTGCCAGATGGAGAAGCGCGATTCGTCACTCCAGAGAACGCGTCTCCACTGCTCTAGAGTCCAGTGGCGGCGTGCTTTACACCACCGCATCCGACGCTTTGCATTGCACTTGGTGATGTATGGCTTGGATGCAGCTGCTCGACCATGGAAACCCATTCCATGAAGCTCTCTGCGCACTGTTCTTGAGCTAATCTGAAGGCCACATGAAGTTTGGAGGTCTGTAGTGATTGACTCTGCAGAAAGTTGGCGACCTCTTCGCACTATGCGCGTCAGCATCCGCTGACCCCGCTCCGTCAGTTTACGTGGCCTACCACTTCGTGGCTGAGTTGCTGTCGTTCCCAAACACTTCCATTTTCTTATAATACAGCTGACAGTTGACTGTGGAATATTTAGGAGCGAGGAAATTTCACGACTGGATTTGTTGCACAGGTGGCATCCTATCACAGTTCCACGCTGGAATTCACTGAGCTCCTGAGAGCGACCCATTCTTTCACAAATGTTTGTAAAAACAGTCTGCATGCCTAGGTGCTTGAATTTATACACCTGTGGCCATGGAAGTGATTGGAACACCTGATTCCAATAATTTGGATGGGTGAGCAAATACTTTTGGCAATATAGTGTATGTTGCACCAGGCTGATCCACTCCCCCCAGTGGATAATTGTTTGAGATTAGAGAGATTAAAGAAAAGAAGAGATAGAGATCATTCATCAATAATCATGTTTTACTTCTATTCCCCTCTGTCCAGATTTCTAGGTGTTATTATAGGGTATATGTTGTTCAGGAGGTAAACTACAACAAGCAGCCTTTTATAGAATAACAGGACTGCACTGAAAAAAATCAAAATCTAGATAAGTAATTTTTTCTCAAAATAGGTGCATTTGTTCTTGGATTGAGGAGGTGAAAGTGACATTTTGCCAATGGAACAAGACAATTTACGTTTAAAATAAGAAAACACACTTGCATTGTCTCATTTCAAGTGCATTTTATCTAATTATCTTATTTTAAGAGTAAAAATATTAATTCCATTGGCAAACCACCTCATTTATCTACTCAAATTAAGGGTAAATACACTCAATTTAAGACATTTTTACTTATTTTTAGATCATTTTTCCAGTGTGGAGGGGGAAGCTGCAAGTTTAATTTTAAGTATGAATTTATTGTACATTCATTATTTTATAATGAAATAATATATATATAGTGTTTAGTGTTTAGTTTGTTTTAATGATTCTAACACCAATAAAGGTTATAATTCATTCAACTCTGTTACAATCTATTTAACTTGATACACAGCTACACTTTGTGCATAATAACACATATTAGGCTAATTTGTGTTTAACTGTATACAAAGTTTAGAGGAGAAGTAGTGGTATCTCATATGTTATGTTAAAGTGTATTTTAAGCTAGTATAAGTTACCACGTTCTACTTGGCAGTCAAAACATAACTTAGGGTCAAATAAAATAAACTTACAAAAACGTATTTTACACAATGAAGAGTTAACTAAAAGGCAACTGGAAGAATGTGTTAGAGTATCTTTGAATCAAATGAAGTAACTAAATATTGAATTACAATTCAACTTTATTTTCATTACACTGTCACAAGTAGAAAGCAACGAAATTAACTGTCTGCATTTAACCTATCCGCTTTGGGAGCTGTGGGCTGCCATTGTGCAGCAACTGAGGGGCTGTGTGGGGGGTTGAGTGTCTTGAATCCAGAGAACCAACCCCAAAGCACTGGAGATATTTGTAAAAAAGGAATCTCCTCACCTCTGCTTATGCGGCTGCAGCTATAAGGTTGGTCCATCAGTGGCTGTCCACATTCAGGTCAGGCTGGAAACATCAAGGACAGCCCTGTGTTTAAACCTTTAAGCTTTCTCTACCCAATTCTTTCGTGAGAAGAGATCGTTCAGAACAAACACTTTAATTAACACTTTATAAGGTTTATGTATTAAATGAGTAGAAAACAGGACAACAGGCTTTACAGAATTGTAATCTCACTCAGACCAGAGAGTAAGCAGCTGCCTCGACTAACAGTTAAAGCATTTCATACAACTCCAGTATCACACCCAGCCTCATCATCATATCATTTCATCATAGATATGTTTGCAGACATCCAAAGTTTCAAAGTTTCAAAAACAACCTGCTATTTCACAGGATGCATAGCTGCCTGTCAGAGAGGAAACCAAAACTTATTGGCTTATTTTTCTGACTAATCCAATCAGCGCACTTTTTGACACCCAGTCGCCTGGAACGCCCGTTGAACAGAGCATCCCTTTGGACGGATACGCACAGGTTTCACAAGCAACCTCCTCCCCACACCCCCCTCTCTCTTGCTGTGCCTACTTCGCATTTGAAGTAGTTCTAATCCGCATATGGTGTGGGAATTATTGTATTGTCTGCACGCTCTCAATCACATTAAAAAAAACAGATTCTCAAAACAGAGACTCACAGAACTTCCGGGAGACTTGGGATGTCTGTCTCTGCACATGTGGAGACTTCACTGGCTCCAGCCATAATAATACACAATGTTGTCTGAATTCAAATGCGCCATGACAGAGCTCTCTGTTAAGACTAAAGGCCAATTTATACTTCTGACGCATAGCCTCTGGAACCATCAAATCTGTCTATATACGCACCTCAAAATAATCCTGACTATATGTCAGACCGTCGCAAACCCACGCAGACCTCAAGCGGATGTGTGCAGACAAAAAGCAGCTGTGATTGGTCCTTGGTATGCCTTTCTGGCTGTCTGCGTGGTCTTCCTTCTTGATTCGGTGCCGGGGCGCCCAATTTTTAAAAACCGAAGAGTAATAACAACAATGGATAACCATGAAGAAAGGTTGATTGAGGAGGTTCGGAAGTACAGCCATTTGTACGATGCCTCAGACATGCTGTTTTGGAAAATAAACACTCCCGCCGGCGCCGCTGAAGAAGTTCTCGTGACCATCCGCCGAAGTTCTCGTGGGTTCTCGAATATGCTCCCGCTTGCGCTTTGGTGGGAAACTGCTGTACTCCCCTAGAAATTCCAGACCGATGGTGCAGAAGCATACCAGGGTTATACGGTTCGCAACCAGATGCAAGCAACGTTTGATGTGTGCGGTTGCAGAAGTATAATCCACCCTGTCCTTGTGCTCCCATTTCTTTCTTTCTCTTGCTTGGAAAAACATTAGTCATCACAGGTAACAGGCAGGTATTACTAGGGTTTAACAAGCACATGCATTAATAGTAAAATAATCCTAATGCATATGTTTTGCTTTTTTGCCTCCTTTTGCAGATAGCCCCCACCTTGAGCAGCCAGAGATCTTCCTTCTCCTTCAGACTGTCATCAACATCCTGCTACCCCCTCGGATCATCTCCACCTCCCGCACCAAGAACTTCATGTTGGACGCTTCGCCGGCTCACTGCTCTACACCTGGAGACACTGGAAAGGATCTGCGTAGAGAGGGATTAGCCGAGTCCACTAGCCAGGCCGCATATCTGGGTAAGACAACATCATGAAAACCTTTTACGGTTTATACTTAAATTGTTTGGCTTATCCGACTCCACTTTCTGTAGCTCTGAAGGTGGTGCTGGTTTGCTTCGAACGTTCTTTGGGAAACCAGTGGTATCGTCTGAGCCTGCAGGTGAAAGAGATGGCTCTGAGGAAGGTGGGAGGTTTGGCTTTCTGGGACTTCATCGATTTCATTGTGCGGACCCGCATCCCTATTTTCGTTCTCCTGAGACCCTTCATACAATGTAAGGTAAGCACCCAACAATGCAATGAAATGCTGTTGTAACTTAATGTTATTTAATAATATAGCATTTGGACTGTTATTTGTTGTTCCGTGAACACACACCCAACATGGTCAGTTAGCTCTGAATGTGGAATAAGTATTCCATTTACCCTGTGGAATAACAAAACAGACTGTAACACTTTATCGTCAATAGGAGACTTGGAGCAATCCAACACCGTATGGCCTAAGCTTTCTTGAAAGTTAGAAACTCTCCTTTCCAAAGCAGATCCAACAGATGTTGCAGGTCTGAACATTTTGAGTTTTGGATGAATCTGGATCCTTTCACGTGTTTACTGTTGTATAAAGCAAGCTTAAAGGAGAAGTTCGGTTTTTTACACTTTAAGCCCATTTTCTGTAGTGTCCAGGATGAAATCGAATGATTGACACCAAAAGTTTGACAATTGCTCCTGTCTCTGCTTTTTGGCTCATTTAGAATCACCCCCTGGCTGCTTTAGAATGGCTAGCATAGAGCATGTCCGATAATGTCCTTAAAACAACCTTAAACGTTCTTTTTTAAAAATATGCTACTCACCGGGTCGTCAGCGCTGTTCAATGACGTTCCAAAAAAAGTTTCATGAAGAAAAAACGTTCCTGTAGTGTTTTATTTAGCATTTTGTAAATCCCATTGAGTTCTGTAGGAATAGTCAATATTCCCCTGCCACCGGAAACGGAAATGGGGCCTGTTTACACAGTTGTAGTCTTTTCGCTTCACTCTGTGTACTCCGACGTCGAGAATCAAGAATCCACCTTTCGTATTCCATTTTCAGAGTTTTTTAAAGTGTTTAACAGAGACGTTAGCACCTCGACGTCAGAGTACACAGAGTGAAGCGAAAAGACTACAACTGTGTAAACAGGCCCCATTTCCGTTTCCGGTGGCAGCGGAATATTGACTATTCCTACAGAACTCAATGGGATTTACAAAATGCTAAATAAAACACTACAGGAACGTTTTTTCTTTACGAAACGTTTTTTGGAACGTCATTGAACAGCGCTGACGACCCGGTGAGTAGCATATTTTAAAAAAAGAACGTTTAAGGTTGTTTTAAGGACATTATCGGACATGCTCTATGCTAGCCATTCTAAAGCAGCCAGGGGGTGATTCTGCATGAGCCAAAAAGCAGAGACAGGAGCAATTGTCAAACTTTTGGTGTCGATCATTCGATTTCATCCTGGACACTACAGAAAATGGGCTTAAAGTGTAAAAAACCGAACTTCTCCTTTAAGGGCTGGTTATACTCCCTGCAGCAGTGTGTTGCAGTGTGTTTGTCGCAGATATTTTTGATTTATGCAGAATTTTGAAGCTCTGTCTGAGCTATGTTATTCCACGCCACAACACAAGAGGGACAATCAGGAACTAGCTGTGGGTCTAGATACGGCCGAGGCGGTGAGGAAGTGCGGGCAAATTTGTGTGACAATGGAGAGACATGAGGGCCAAAAAAGAGCGGGGATCAGGTGGAAAAAGAGTCCCAGAATTCTCATGCACCTCGCTCTTCTAGCTGGTCCATCTTCACGAGTCTTTTTCCACAAGGGCGGTCATAAAAACAAAACAAGCAGGTAAGGGACCAAACAGGATATACGCATAGTGATGAGCAGATGTAGATTTGACCAATCAGAGGCCTCCTGTCTGCAGCACTGTCTGCGGTCAACTACAATTTTGGAGAGGTGCACCAGAGAGTTTACGGTAGGGGCATTTTGCATTCACTACGACACACAATCAGGGACCTGGTTTCTGAGTATAAATCAGTCTTTAGAAGAAGCTAATGGTGATCACAAACTCCCAAATGCTTACATGTCTTGAGCTGTTATTTATAAAGCTAAAACAAACTTAATTTAAAGGAAATTGTTGGTGATATGTTTGCAATTAAACGTAATTAGCATATCAGGAAACACATAACACAAAAGTGCTTAAAGCCTTTTTAGGCTACGTTCAAACTGCAGGCCTTGATGCTCAATTCCGATTTTTTTATGAAATCCGATTTTTTTGCGTTGCCGTTCACATTTCCAAATATATGCGACTTGTATGTGATCTTATATGTTCACTGGAGTCATACAACCAAAGTGTCCCGGATGCGCAGTCGAGGATGCAATGACGTCACAGGCCAGCGTGTGCTGTGTTTACTGGAGTAAACATGGATGGTACTGCCGGAGCACATCTAGCGATCTTTCCCAACCATAAAACCTCAATCTTTTCAAGATGGTTAAACATAAATACTGCTCTCCGCATCATCGTCTGCCATGGTTGTTGTTTTTCTTGCAGCTTCTTCATAGCAAGACCCAGAATAGTGACCTTTGTCAGGTTTTAATGCCGTTCAGGTCGGATGAATGCGATCTGGCCGTTCAGACACAGGTCGCATTTGAAAAGATCTGATTCGTATCGGATTGATGTAGTCAAGTGGCCTGGGTCGCATCGGAAAAACTCAGATTTGTGTTGTTTAGACTGAAATGAAAAGATCGTATCCAGGTCACATATGGGCCAAAAAAATCGGATTTGGGTCACTTCAGGCTGCTGTGCAAACGTAGCCAAAGTCCCTCCATTTCTGCTAGCTACTAGCTCCATTGTTTCTTGACCTAGCTAATGAAGCTAGGTGGTCCTTCCCTAAAGTTTTCCCTCAGGAACAATGACAGAGGGTTATTGATTTCTATTTAGGCAAATCATTCAATGAAATTATATTTTAGCATATAATGTTTTCTTTACCTCTTTGGATTTGCATTAGAAATTGATTTGAACACATTCAAATTTCTTTAGATTAATTTTAAACTAATTTGACCTCTTTCCAAACTCTTCAACATAAACATTAGCTCTCAAACATCCAATTAGCTTTTAAGCTAAAATGGAGCAATTGAAATAATGTGGTCAAACAAATTCACAATACAAATCCAAGAGGTAAATTTATCATAATTGGTAAAATAATATCATAAAAAGATTTTCCTCAATCAGAATTCAATAACTGTTTAGATAACAGTTTCTTACCCTCTGTGATTGCCCTGAGGGGAATAATTAAAGTTAAGGACTACCTACCTTCTTTACTTAGGTTTGGTTTTCAGTCAATGGATCTCATAGCTAGCATATGTCTCTGTGATGTGTGTTTTTGTAGAGAGTGGGTAGAGGTTAGATTTTTTCATGTCTTACTGTGCAACATCATCAATCCATCAGTTTTTGGCTAATGTCTGTTAATCTTCAGATGTTTACAGACAAGACATTCTTTGGGGTATTCCATTGACTGGTTGCCAATATTTGACATGTTTTGTAGTTGCTGACCCAACCAGCTGACTCCCAGGAGGAGATTACAGCGCGCCACCACATTGCTGACCAGCTAGAGCGACGCTTCATCCCAAGACCTCTCTGCAAGAGCTCACTCTTTGCAGAGTTCAACAATGAACTCAAGATCCTCAAAGAGGCTGTACACAGTGGCTCTGGTTAGATAGTTAAGGTGTTATACATCTCTTCACTCAAAGCCTATCAATTTGGTCGATTAACTTGTATTTGTTCTCAATTCCAAAAGCGTACCAAGGAAAGACCTCCATCAGCACTGTTGGGACCTCTACATCTGCGTACCGGCTCAGTCTGGCCACCATGTCACGCTCCAATACGGGCACCGGCACAGTTTGGGAGCAGGATAGCCAGCCATCGCGCCAACCATCACAGGATACACTCAGCCGCACTGACGAGGACGACGAAGAGAGTCAGAGAAACTGCTTTTGATTTATGTTTGGCCTTCATTATTTCTGAAACAATCATCACTGTTGTGTAAAATACAGTTCCCTAAAAAAGACCACATTTTGGTTTAACATTAATTTTGCAAAATGAAGCTCCCCACCCCTACTTATGAATTATTTGTTGTTGTCTTACAAGTTTTTAAACCAGACATCTTGCTGTCCCACATTACTTGTACCATAGATGACTCCATCAGTATTCCCAGCGTTGTGAGCGAGCATGAGGCTTTCCTGCCGCGGGTAATGTCTCAGCGGCGTTTCTCCAGCCACGCCACCGGCTCTGCAACCTTGCAGCCTGAGAATCCCCGCACCACCATGCTGCCCAGTCAAAGGTATTATCCTAGCAAATAAACACACTATAGACATGTTCAGTGTGTGAAATTTAGCCATTTTCTCTTTTGTTTAATTTCTTGGCTAAATTAATGCTAATGAGGAGAAGAATAGGAAGCGTCCTCATTTGTTATTAAAGGTTTCTATCTTTTATATATTGGCCTTTTAGGTTGTAAATCCATACCAGAAACAACTCGAGTCCGAAAATACATCCTTGTGGGATTCCACAATGTTAACATAGCATTTTTCTTTTAGCATAACAATGCTATTTTCAATCAGGCAACTGATCGATAGGGTGTGGTTTAGTTACAATTTTTGTCACTTTTAAGTAAATTTACGTAGCTTACACAAAGCATTCGGGTAATTGTTTAAGTTTTAAGTAATTTTTATAAAACATTGATATGGTCTTAACTTAAGTGTTTTATTGTTTAATTTAAAACACACTTGTTTCCTCCGTTGTCAAATATAGTTTAATAAAACATTTCAAGATTTTTATTTCGATATTATATTAAGATATTTTCAACAATGTATCTGCATCGGCATGCTAATGGCCTGCTAGTATTGTAGATGCTAGAGTATACATAGAGTTTATGTGTCAAATAAAATACATTGGCATTGAGATATTTATATATGTATAATTTACATTAAGACTTTGAAAAAGTTAAAAAGGCATGAAGGGAGGAACACAGGTGTTGGATGTATTATTTAAATATAAAATCGCAGGGGGATAAGTGTAGATCCCTGAGGAACACCAAAGGGAATTATCTGATTACATTGAATCCCTAATGGATGCAAATCGTACACGACACTCTCTAATAGGTAATTGTTAAAAAAAAAACACGTACGTTACTTATGATTGTTTGTATACTATTTAACGATGGAGTACTAGCGCCAGGTTAGAGATTCTTTTTAATTTTTTACTTTGAGAATAAATAAGTAACATTACGACAAAAAAGTTGTAATATTGCAAAAATGAAGTCATAACATTACAAGAATAACGTTGTATCATTACGAGAATAATGTCGTAACATTACGCGATTAAAGTCGTAATATTACGAAATAAAGTCGTAACATTACGAGAGTATAGTTGTAATATTACGAGAATGAAGTCATCATATACAACAACCCTGTTTGAGAAAGAAAGCTTTGAGCTCCGTCCGACCAGCACCACCAAACAGCTACCTGAGTCCACTTTCACATTCTGCCCAATTTGATGCTGGTGTGTTAAAAGATTTTTTTCATTTGTCAATGTATAGCCAAAGTATAACTTCTCACGATGCTCGACATTCTTCATTTTAGTGAAGAAGTGCGTCTTGTAGGAGTTGTCATAAAATACAACCTGTTTCTCATAATTTTAGGACTTTTTTCTCTTAACATTACGACTATTCTTGTAATTTTATGACTTTGTTCTCGTAATATTGACTATTCTCGTTGCGACTTTTTTTATCGTAATGTTACGACTTTATTCTCGTAATATTATGACTTTATTTTCGAAATAGAAGAAAAAAATCTCTAGCCTGGCCCTAATACTCCGTCGTACTATTATACATCCCTTTAATAGGCAGTAGTAAAAACGTATGATGTTGAATCATAGGAAAAAAATAAAGAAATATGTTTTACACTATTTGTGTTTGAAATGTAGATTCTGACATGCAGGATTATATCCCAACCATATCCCACAACCACAGTCATATTTTTCTGTGTATATATCTGTAATTTTTTAACCCTTTTATTGTTTTTTAAAGAATGAAGCTGCTCCTTGACTTCTATTCAGGCCATAATTTAAACACCTGCTCCAGCTTTGGTTCTTTTCAGAGCAAAACGCCCCCAGCTTTACATCCTAGACACAAAGGGGGCCTTGGGTTGGTGATGGATCTCAAGTACACTCCCTAAACTGCCACTCTCCCCCCCTCCCTCCCCCCTTTTTACAGTGAACCAAATGTGCTAGATGAGTCCCAGGGCCTTCTGCAGGAGGGTAACCTCTCTAGGTACAGTGGCCCAATCTCTGTGTGTGTCCCATTGGTGCAATCTTTGCATCCGTCCGCCACTGAGAGGGGGCATGGCTTTGGGACAGCCTCCTCTGCTGGCCGTCGATCACTCATCCACATCTAGTCAAATCGCCTTGGCCCACTTCACCCCCCCCTCCACTTCTCTACTCACCTGTCTCTTCTTTCTATGTGGGTCCAGCGTTTCTTGTTTCTCCCCCTCCCCTCCCCTGTTTTTAAACTCCACACTGACCCTCATCTTTTCAGCTCATCTGGTGTGCTATTCTAACCAGGCCCCCTTCCCTCTCGCTCCCTAAACCTAAAGGGCCCCCCCAAATGGGATCCAGGAGCCCTGATCCTCCTGTCAGCTGTGGGTCTTTTCCAGTCGATGTGCCATCATAATGCCATGGTGTCTCATACTGTTTACATGTCTCTCAGGCTTCTTGCTGATCAAATTGGGCGTCCTGTTTGGGATACCAATCTGTAGGGGCAAAGGGGGAACTGGGGTGGCAACAACTCAATAACAATAGTTTTAGTACCTTTTTGTGCAACTTTTTAAAAAAGAAAATGGGAAAATCTCTTGCTGATATGTTAAATGAATTATATGAAATACATAATGAAAAAAGTGTTGCTGCTTCAGCCCCTACTACCCCCCCTGTTGTGTTATTTGGCGTCTAAAGCATAGCAGCACTTGTTTATTTTTCTGCACATGTGATTTTGTTGTTCTGTAGCATACTGTGTGTGTTGTGATGAGTAGTTTAGCAGCAGCATCTTGTTGTAATCAAAGGTGGGTTCGGTGAGCGAGCGCTGATGGTGCTGCGGTGTCTATTTGGGTCAATCACATTGATGTATTTTTGTGTGTTTCCCACATTTGTTTGTGCGTGTGTGCGTGAATGACATATACATATTCGACGATCCGATTGACTGGAACCAGGGTTGCAAGCGTTCAAAGTGAACCTGGACAACAGAACCTTCTACTCCAGGCCCCGTTAGGAAGAAAACGTGGACTCAGACAGGTATGGAAGTCGACTTGCTGGACCTGGTTCAGTAAAAATTTAACTCAAAAATCTGTCAATCTTTGTCAAAAAGTTTTAAAATTTGTTTTTTTTTTGCCATGAAATATAATATTTCTTAGACATTTTGAGATTTTGATTGTTCCATAAATATCACAGTAGGCACTTTAAGGTGATTACTCACTAACTTAAAGTGTAACTCACCCCATAATCCAAGTTTTTTTTTATTTAAATTGTATACATTTGGTTATATGGAGTGGATATTGTTCCACTATTGTTGTAAGCCTACATTTGAAGAACAAATTCAATACATAAATGAATTTGAAAAACTGCTCCCATCAGAAGAAAAGTTCCCAGACTAAATTTTCAGATTTTGTTTTTCCAAAATAAGTGTCATATTTATTTTTTCACATTTTATGTTTACAAATATTGTTTTGTTATTTATTTTATTATTATTATTTTTTTTTTACCGTTTTTGTATTTACAATTGATTATTTTAGCAAACATTTTTTTTTCAAATTTCTATTGTTCAGATTGAGTTTTACAAATTTCCTTTCTTTTAAATTGTAGTTTACTGATTACATTCTCCTTGCTGCTGGGGGCCGGCTTTCCTCTGGAGTGAGGAGTGAAAACACATTTCTATTGGTCTGCATGGACACTGTTTGCTTTGGGTTTGAAGTGAAGAAAATGTGATGAGTAAAACCCAATCTAGAGTCACCCAGAAATTTCAAAAAAGAAACTAAAAGTATAATATATACTAATAAAACAATTTTGGAAACCAACATTTTAAAATGTAAAAAAAAAACAAATTTGTAAATATATAAAATCTAAATAAAACATATATTTTGTAAATATATAATATGAATAAAATTATTTATATATATATATATTTTTTTTTTTTTTAAATAACAAAATGTGATAAATTACCAAGTAAGTTACTTTTTTTTTTTTTTTTATAAAATGTTTCTCAAAGTTTAATTTCTGCTTTTTATTTTTTTCTTTCAAATTTAATTTTTCAAAATGCCATTTTTTTTTTTTTTTTTTTTGCTGGCATCAATAATGGAGCAAAATCCCCCCATACATTCATGGAGTGCTATTGTAATGTCTGTTTATATCTGTAAGGTGTTTTTAGTTTATCTCAAATTAATCGCAAACCCAACTCAATGTTGCCAAGGTTAGTTAAATGCTGTTACTGGATTAAACGATACGTGCGGATACATTGAAATATCCACACGTTGACCCACATGCAGAAGCACTCACAGAGACCGAGAAAGTTTTAACAGTTTATTGAAAGATAACTGTGCAGAGATAGGAAAAACAGTTCTTCAGCTTGGGGCGATTCCTGCAGTCAGGTGAACTGGAAGCAGAAGCTCTAGGAGGAGATCAGAGTGGTGAGTTCAAGGACTGTGGGAAATCTGGCCGATTTTCTGAATACAAGGTAACTTGGACTCACAGTGGTTGTTGGCGAGGGTTTCTGAGATTTGTGGAGGCTTGGTCTGTAGAAGGTTTAGTTCGTTGGAGGGCGAACAGGCAGACTAAGGAGATCATGAGGAGCAGCTGAGCAGACTGACTGACACTTGGTTCCTGAAGTGCTCGGTGTGCAGATGAGATCTGTCTCCTTTTCTCAGTGTGACCAGTGTTTCCCTTCCAAGACTTGAAGGGCCAGCTTAAGCGTAAGCGCTGAAAGAGCTCAGAAGAAACTAGGACTCAAAGTTGACTCTGTTAACTCAGAGGGGCTAGAGTACCCAATACTGGCAAACACTCTGGCGAGGAAGAGAAGACAGTCTGCTCCTTAAATACTCCTCAGGAAGTGATGACCCAATAGGCTGCAGGTGTGAGGTGAGAAGAACAGGAACCCCTCCAGACCAGCAGAGGACAATAGCACCATCTAGTGGGTGCACAGTGGAACTGCCAAAGAAACAAAACAAACCCCACAAACTGGAATCCTAACACTAGCACTCAATTTTGGTTATATAAGGGTAGTCATAGAAGCTAGCTTTAGCATACTAATTTGTATTGCAGGCTCAAAGAATAGTGAAACAGATTTCATCCCAAACCGGCCCCTAAGCGCTATCCCTCAGTTTGCGCGTTTCCGCGGAGGGTGCGCCACATTAAGTACTGTCCCAAACCATGTAGTAGGTAGGGCGAGTGGAATTCAGCCGTAGCTGATCTTCATCACACTGACGAAAAATCTAAAGTTAGGTATAAGAAAAAAACGAAATTAATTCCAAAAGGTATGTTCCACTTTGAAACAATTTTATTTGACCGTATACATTTGTTTTAAGAAAGGGGCAAATGTTATATTTTATGTCACCATGCGCCACACAGCTACATGGGTCCTTACTGTGTTGCCTTAGCAACGACTCCTTTCTTTTTCTGTTGAAGGGAAGAGGCCATCCCATTCTCGCTTATACCCCCCCACCTTTAATGAAGGCTCCTTCCACAGCTGCTAGTGTGACTTTATTGCGAGTGAGACTTGATGTTTAAGTGTCAGTCGTTAGCAGTTTGGGATTGGGCCATAATGATGGTTACTGGACATAATAGGAAGATCAAGATCGGATGTAAATATCAGGTAAAATTGTAAGTATTGGGCCCTACTAATGTAAATTTTTTCTTTAGACAACTAATGGCAACTTTCATTCAACTTTAAAAAATAACTTTTGGGGAAAAACTCCATCGCCATACGAGCTTACCATCTCAAATAAAATGCTACCACGCATTGAAAGACAGTTTAATTCATTAGGGGGAATAAGTATTGAAAGCAAGCTCATTTCACTTATTTTACTTTTATTAACCATTATCTGAGTAATCATGATGGATAATGATCATAACCTCTGCTGTTTGAGTAACAGCCCCTCCCCTTATGTGAAATGAGGTCATGAACAAAAGCAAGGAAGCACCTACTTTAACCACGCTGCGCCACCACTAACGAATCCTTTCTGCAATCAGGGAACAATGATGTGACGTAGAGCTCTATGATTTCTGCTCAAATCAGGATTTTTAAATTAACCCTCTCAGGCTCAAATTAAGTTGTAGTTGCAGGAAAAATCTGATATTTGGAGAAAATTATTATATGGGGTAGTAATATACAATTCAGACTTTTTCTTGAGTGAGACCTTCACATGCAATGAATTCTGGGAAATTGCAGATTTGCAAAAGTGGCCCAGAGTGGTAAATTAACACTGAAGACTGAATCTGATATGAACGTTAACTTTATTTGAATATCACAAACAAAAAATTAACAAAACAAAATGCGGGAAAAAAAAAATTTCACACAAAATTGGAGAAAACTTTTTCTTAAACTTTTTCTCCACCGACATCTCAAAACCTCTTGAGAAGGCCGTTACTGTTAAACTCAAAATATAGGCAAACTTGTTGATAAAGCATGTAGCATCCATTGGTACCTGTTTGGGTACACGTTGCGAATCCACAACATTGAAATCGAGATGCCTCTGGTGAAAAACCCAGAGGAGATCAAATCTACTAATTGGCATGTGTCATATCTGTACACATTCATGATTCATCTTATGTAGTATTGATTTCAAAATAATGGAAATTGGTAGTGATACTTACATGAAATTGATGCTTAGAAAATCTGTTTCAGTGACACCAATGACTCAGCCATGTTGAAAGGGAGTCAGCAGTGCTATCTGAGAGAAACTGTTTGTTGCAAATGCACAACTAAGTCCTTCTGTCGTACTTCTGAGGAACAAAAGCTCTTAAAATATGGATGTGAAGTAATTAGCTAAGTGGTATTTAGCTGTTGCAAATTTGCAACATCTGCCTGGAAAGGATAAACTAAAAAAGTTAGCTTAAACGTCTAATGTCTAAGGTCAATTCTAGCAACTGGAGTGATTGATGAACATGTAATTCCTATCAAGAGGTGCGTTATAAAAGCGCTGTAATGCAAAGCGATGTCACGGAAACCCTACTAGCAGTGCGGCAGGAAGGATTATGGTGATTACAGCAAGGCAACATCTGTGACGGATGCTGGAGTTGATCAATTTGAAGTTTTCTATCTTTTCGTGTTGGACAACCAACCAGCATAGAAAAATATTTCACAAACAGATTTAAACAGATTCATGTTTCTAGAAGTTATGGTGTCCTCCGGGCAATGATCTAAAAGGATTGAGTACAGTGACAATAAACACATTTGTCATTGGTGTTTTACAGCTGCGGCGCCCACTGCTGTCCATTCCAAAGACTGAGCCGCGAGGTCGTTCTGGAGCTCGCCTCTCCACGACTCGAAGGAGCATCCAGCCTAAAAACAAACCTCTGGGTAACGCCGCGCTCTCTGTGTTTCTCTGTGCATAGATGACACGACAAAGACAGGGCGGATCGGTCCGAGTCACCCAAACTCTCTTCTCAAACCTCCCATTTGAACATCCTTTATAAAGCCCCAGCACCCAACCCTACCCCCCCCCCCCCCCACTCCCCCTGTCTGAACCTCTGTCTTTGTCCCAGAGCTGTATGTTCTACCACTTGCCACCAGACTGACTCTTGTCACTTTGTTCTGTCTCATGCTTTTATGTTTCGATATAAAGAAACTTTATTGGACTGTGAAGGTGAGACACAATCGTTAACCCTCCACCCTGCAATAGCCTGCCCCCTTCTCCCCCGCCTCCTTTTTTTTTCTTTATCTGCAACCTCACCCAATAGGACGCTCTGCATGTCTGTCTTGCTTCCCCACCCAGTACCCTACTTCCCACCCCCCTGTCCTTCCACTGAACCTCCACAAAATTTGGTGATGCTGATGTGTTAGCGAGAAGCTTGCTGCTGATTCAGATTTTTTAAAATCGATTTTAACCCTGTGTGTGTGTGTGTGTGTGTTTACAGCACATGGAGACCAGAAGAGGTCTGTGACCTTTACGGAGACTCAAGGCCAGCAGGCGTCTCCCAGTACTACAGAACCTCCAGGTGAAAGCAGGAAGTCAAGCCCAGCGCCATCAAAGTCCCCCACACTGGAAGTGCCCTCTGTTACCACGGCTACCATCAAAGCTGATCTGCATGGGCCTGCAAACACACAGGTAGGATGCTTCAATAAAAATAAAAAAAGATTAAAAAAGGCCAATTTTGACCAATAAGATCCAAAGTTAACCATTAGAAAGGGGTTTATGGTCAGGGAAAGAATTAAACATAAAAAATAACCTCTAATAGTAAACAATACATTTTATTTCTCACATTTGATCGCTAATTAAAGTTTTCTTGAAAGCTTCCACTGTTTGACACATTAACAACAAGGCAATAAAATCAAGGTTTGATAACATCGATCTGTTATAATCCTGTAAATGGAATAAACGTTATTAAAATAATGAGCATTTTGATACAGGCAGATTAAATGCTAATTAAAAAATATTCTAATGATTGAAAAAGGAAGATTAAATGTTGTCTAATACTTTTTGACATACATATAGTACATATTTCTAGATATTATGCTTGATGTAACATGGAAGGGTATGAGTTTAACTCCTCCCAGCCACTAGGGGGCGTACCTGAGCTCACCCGCCTCTTCCTTCTGCTCTGTATGCCGGTGTTCTGTCAGATCAGCATACTCATAGTCAATACGAATGCTCTATAACTGTGGAGTCGGCACAAATTTAAGAGAATAAGATACAGGAAGTCTACTTGGCTACTTTATTTATGCATCATATGATAAACAAAAGGTTGTAGTTGAAGGTAAATAAACAAACGTAGTGGAAAAGCATACCAAAAGTCAAGTAGGCTAGTTTATTTATGCGTGATGAAATAAACAAAACGTTTTAGTCCGAGGTAAACAAAATTTAAAGCTAAACTGCTTTAAAAACAGACATCCTCGCTTTCTGTGTTCACTTCTTTACCTAACCTGTCAGATTGTCATTACTATCATGGATATGATGTTACTGTTACTTTTACTATGGGTATGCTGCCTTTCTGTTATGATGATGCCTTTATCGCATGTTTATTGACCAAGCTAAGGGCTTAGCGGTAAGGCTAAGGCAACAAAGCGTGAATATAAAAACAAAATACGGATTTTAGCTGAACTTAAACTATGACTGTATCTGGTGGATTTTAGGTTCAAATGTCAGTTTTCTTCACTCAGTAGGGCGGCGCAAAGTACTCAAGAAATTGATTTAAAAAAAATGAATTCATAAGAATTTAAACAACTAAAGTAGAAAGGAGGGTGCAATAAAACAATTCATAAAAATAAATGTTCAGCTTAAGGTAACTGACTAAATCTGAATGCTACTCAGCTCTAGAAGTTCATCTATGTTTGAAAATGTTTAAATTTATTGATTTATTCCTGTATATTTTTTTTACAGTAAAGTTGATATGTTTATTCTGCACTATTCTAGACTATTCTATTCTTTTTTTTTGTCATTTTAATGAAAACATTGTAACTTTGACCTTTGGTGTTTGAAAGAAATTCTTGTCATAGTGATTTTTATATATATTTAATGTTAGCGAGGATTTTTTTTTCTTGTTTTCGTTTCATTTTCTAAAGTTTGCCTTTTTTCATTTTGCTTTTTTGATTAATTATAATCAGATTTTTTTTATCTTTAATTCTGTCAACATTATTTCTAATATGGATATGTTTTATGTCTTAAGCTTGATTTTATTTGTATAAATATCTTTATTTTATAAGTAAGAGAATTTTCTAGAAATAATTTAATAAAAATAAAAAACAGTGTTTTCCTAAATTTTTATTTATTTTTTCTTCATTTAAATATTTGATTTATTATAATTGTTGTTTTGATTAGTTTTAAAACAGGACTTGCAATATGTCACTTTTATTTTACATCTTTTTTTTGAAAGTTATAAAGAATTTCAATTAATTTAAATCAATCATCTAAACAATTTCACCACAAATTAAATTGTACTTCTTTATTTTAATTTTAAAGTTAAATTTAGTATTATATTTATCTTTTATTATATTTAGTCAAATAAATAAAAAGCACAAAAAACATATCTTTTTGTGTATTTTGTCATTTGTTTAGGTGTTTATTTACTATAAGATGTATATTTATGTGTTCATAGATTCAAATAATTCTTTGCGTGATCCCCTTGCAATTACCCTACGTCCCCACTAGGTGGACCCAGTGAGTTAGTAGGAGGTAATCAGCAGTTTTGCTCTGTGCTGATAACAGGATGCTGTTATATTCACCCCTTCAGGTCCCTTCAGCCATGAGCAGCAAGGAGAGGAGGGAACAGTGGGGGCTCCGCAGCAGCCTCTCCCCTCCCCCCTCCTTCTCCCGACCCTCCACCCCCACGCCCCCCTCCCGTACCTGCTTCCCTCTCCCTCTATCTCGCACCTCTTCCCCTCTCCCCCCTCCGCTCCCAGTGCTGAGTGCGGCCCCCTCCCCAGGCCCCCCTCCACCGCCGCCTCTGCCGCCCAGCATCAGAGAGAGCCCCGGGGACGAGGACACGACGGCGCTGCTGCCCCGCGGCGATGCCCTGCAACGGCTCAGCGAGGACGAAGGCACCGAGAACCCGCTCCTTGCCCCTTTGCTTTCGCCCAAGTCGCCCCGACGCTCCCCTCGTCGGTTTCCTCTCCCTCTCTCCCCCGTTGACCTGGACCTGGACGAGTCCCACGTGTGAGAGGAATGGGAATATTTCCTGACGTGACAATCAGAGTTTAAAAAGACTAAAGTCGGGGATGAATGTATATCAGCTGTCAACTCCACCGTAGATTTAACTAATTAAAAATCTTAATATTACATTTATTTCCTTCACAAACTCAGAGATTTATTTTTTAGAATATATTTTCAGTCATATTTATATCATTATTTAATATTAAAGCTACTAAATTAGCACTTTTAAAACAGAGACCTGTAATATCTAAATCCATAAACATCCCTTCCTCTTTTATTACACTTTTTGATGTCACGCAGAAAAATGTGTAGTTAATCACAGAATGTATGGAGTAAATTTTGTTCCATTATTGTTGCAAAAAACGCATTTTTATAATAGAAGTAAATTAAATGCAAATCACAAATGAAACTCTTTAAAACTTCTAAACAAAAAAAAAATTCAATTTTCTTAAAACAGATTTTATGATTTCATATTTATTTATTTTTTGAGATAAAGTTTTACAAATTGCATTCTTTTCAAATTTTACAGATCACATTCACTTTACTACGAGCCCGAGACAAACATTCCCTCTTCTTCGATAAATATGTTGTCGCTAACGACCAATAGAAATGCATCTAAGCTCCTCACTCCCGCCCCTTTGAAGGTGAAGAGAAATAAAATATTAAGATTTGTTAAAATATTCTGTAGAAAACATAAAGTTTGAAAAAGTACGTTTTTCAAAGTTTCATTTCTATTTAAAAAAACATATTCTTTTCAATAATAATGGAATGAAACTCACTCCATAGATGGATGCTCTAACCCACCCTCCAGGTTTCCTATTAAAACTATAAATATATTTTAAACATTTTAGTATCTTATTATTATAGAGTGCAATGTGGAAGTGTGTCTCTTAAAGCCATTTAAAAGAGAATAAAGATTTAGTCTTTTCTAATTAATTGTCATGAACTCACATAAGCTTAAGTGTTTAAGACTTTGTACATTAGGAGTGAAAATGTTTCCATATTTATCTGTTTTGCACATTCAGTCATAAAAATCAACATTTGAAGACATCGAAGCCAACAGATTATGTGAAACCTTCACAGTTGGCCCATTTTTCAGAGGAAAGCAATATTTAATCAACTCACTGCCCCTTTAGATTGATTTATTCAGAGTTTATTACCCATTGATTGTGTTCTAATAGGAATAAAGTAATGGAAAATGCAAAAAGATGAATGAAACCTTGAGGATTTGTTGATTGTCTGTGTTTTGCTTGTTTCTGCCGCTGCTGTGTGTCTCTTCATATCGCGTTCGTCACCAATCAGTGTAGCGTCTCTGAAATATATCAGTTGTCTTGATGTTCGTGTCTTTGTGATGTCAAAGACTCTTAACTGTGATAAATCCAGCAGTAGACACCTCTTCGCTCATTTCATGCCTTAAAAGGGAAACGTTTCCGGACGCGGTTCGAGTCGTTTTGTGCCATATTTCACACCTATGCACTGTGAATGTGATTCATTTGCTGCTTTCTCTGTTTGCCGGTTTTGTAACCTGTAATCATGGCTGCCTAAGACACAGTTCAGCCTCTATTTACTGAGACTTGATTCATTTCACACCCATAATGTCAAATTTTGGCTGTTATGACACTTTTTGCCATCATGAGGCAGTATATTCCAAACCTACCAGTCACCGAGGGCATCAAAAACTTGTTGAACTGTTGTGTCTTGTTAAATGTTGCATATTTCTGTCCTATTTGATCAAACCCTGAAAATTCCTCCAAATATATAAATAAAATATAATTTATGGCGTGTTTGAACATTTTGTTTCCGATTAAAAGGGCACATTTGCTGTGGATCTCCATTAACCAGTGGAATACATTGTAAGGTTAAACTTCTAGCTACAAAGTAGTTTCAATGTTTTTGAATGAGTAAAACATATTATGAGCCTGTGTTAGTTTTATTTTACTAGTTTTAGTCAAAGGTTGGAGTTGGACATTAATGAGCTAGAGGACCAAAGAAGTCTGGTCCATAGTGGGCAGTAAAGGTTCTGCTTCTGATCTGGGTTACAGACACTAATGTGTACTTTAAGGGATCTTTTGAGTCCATGCCTCAAATATCTAGGGCTGTTTTTAATGCAACCTATAGAAAATGAGCTCCGCAATGCTATGCCTGATCCATGTAAAAACTCTGACTATTTAACTTAAAATGTAAAGTCTCTAGAAGTTCTTTTATTCTGAAAAGTTATCTGCAGAGGATCATATAGAAAATTTTAATAAATAGTCTACAGAAATATGGGACCAGAATCTAAGACGTTTAAGGAAACAATGATGGCAGCGCCTCACAAAATTAGCACGCTTTGCTTGACCCATGTAAGTATTGCACTTGAAATAAAAAATTAGGATCTTTTAATCTGAAAAGTTTCTTCCAGAGGCTTCTGTAAACGGGAACAAATCATCTGCGTAAAGATTGTTTAAGAGTCAGAATGGGACGGATCCTGGAGGCCTCACTCTGCAATGCAACACACCTGAGTTCAAGCCTTTTGGTATCAGGACCTTTGAGATGTCTTCCACCTCTCATTTCACCCCATTTCCTGTCAGTCCACTTTAAAAATAAAAGACATTAGTGCTGACAAAAATAACAAAGTTGTCCCTAAAGGAATTTTAATCATTCAACTACTTTCAATGTGAAAAAATGGCATAAATATTTGAATGAAAGCACATTGCATTTAAACTTCAGCTTTATTTACACAGTATACTTTGGATATAAAAAAAATGCATCAAAATCATTACATCACAGTTTCATTCATGACATCAGCAGAAACAGACAAAGAGTTATTTAGCATTTGGAATCGAGCATTGGTTCAGAAGAGACCTTTTCATTGTCATCTTCATACTCTGGAGCTTCCTCTGGTGGTGAAAGGACTCCCCAAGCCTTCACTTTGAACACATCCATACTCTCAGGAAGGATCCCCTTGTTGAACAACAAGGCGGTGACATATGAAATCGTAACAATTGTGACCAGAGACATCAGCATGCAGATGGTCTTAAAAGGCCAGCGCTGTATATAAACGCCATCCTCAAACGTCCCATCTGGGAAGCGAAGAATTGCAGGCAAACTGAAGACAGGTTCCCCGCATAGAACCCTCATAACAAAGGCTATAATGTAGCCAGCCGTTGCACCATAACTGTTAGAAACCTTGATGAAGAGGACGCAGATGAGCTGGGGGAGCATTATGGTGTAGGTCAAGTCGGAACTCAGGATCCAAAAGGCCAGAACTCTGCTGTCCACATAGGTGAGGGACGTTCCTCCAATTCCAACAACCAGGATGGTGATGCGGATCACCCACTGCAGCTCCCTATCCGAAACCTAAGTATGAAAGCAAACTGTGATTGATTATCTGGGTTACGCTTTAGTACTCCCATTAGTACGTCCTCTCTTTCTACCTGATTTCTGATCATCTTGTAGATGTTGGTGGTAAAGATGGAGGTTGCAGCCAGCAGACAGGAGTCCGTGGAGGACATGGCAGCACCAGCAATGGCTCCCATTCCCACCACGAACACAGCCGTAGGGGTCAGATGTAGAAGGACGATGGGCAACACCATAGCTGACTCTCCTCGCTCGTATGGAGACGGCGATCCATACGACGTCATGTTCCAGTCTAACAGGAGACCAGCCTTTATCAGGGTTCTTACAGAAATCAAAGCAGGGAGTTCTAACCACTGATTTTGGTTTACCTGTTGAAGCTGCGACGGCACCAATCAGCACAGGTGGAATCCCCAAAATGAGCACCACTCCTGCCGCTATGAAGCACATCATCCTGGCTGTGAAGGTAGAGGTGGACGAAAGGGTTCTTTGGTGGAAGTCTTGGAAAGCCAAATTTCCAACGCTCTGGAGATAGAGGATAGAAATTCAGAACATTTATGTTAACATGACTATTGATGGAGTGAATTTTGTTCCAATTTTGTTACAAAAAGCACAAATTCTGTAAATAGAAATGTGAGTATTTTCACTGTTTTCTCAGATTTTATTTGAAATTTTTTTTCATATTTTCTCTTTTTTTTGACCATTTTTTTCTTTTAGATCGAGTTTTAGAAATTGATTTTTTGTGTGTTTTATAGATCCCTTCGAAGCCCAATAGAAACGCTTGCTCTTGACCAATAAAAATGCTGTTTCTAACGTCCATGCAGACCAATAGAAATTCATCTTCACTTCAGAGGAAGGATAACCCCCAGAAGTGAAGACAATATAATCTGTTAAAAAGCAATAAAAAAAAAAAATCTAATTGATAAACACAATCAGAAAAACAACAATTTGGAAAAAAGAAATTGAAAATGAAACAAATCTGAGAAAACAGCATAGGTCTTCTCAAAACCTTTTTTTTTGTTAAAACATTTTTTTTCTATAGCGCCAAATCACACCACATGACATCTCAAGAGACATTAAATCAATCCATACACATTGGTTAAAGGTTTCTATCTAAAAGCCCAGTGCATGCTTAACATACGAAAAATCTGGCAAAAACACAGGCATACGTTGGATAAGTTATGAACACGCTAAAACACGCTGTCACGTCAACATACATATGCCAGCATATATGGGCCATAAGTTACAAGTAAGTTATCTGATTGTTGGCAAATGTTAAATGTAAGTTACTCATAAGTCGTAGCGTCCAGCTTATCCAAAACCTATGAGTAACATATGCGTAACTTATCAAGAACTTATCTCCAATGCATATCAATTTGTCTGACGTGTTCTAGACGACTGCTGAACGTGTTTCTAACTTACAGCTACTGTATAATTGCGTATTGGCATCATTGTGGTATGAAAGGCCTAGCCTGGGTGCCATTCCGAACTTAGTCCCGCCCACAAGGTTTGAGGTCGGGAAGTTCGGTCTGGCATTGCTCCATAGTAGCGCGAGTATGATCGCCCACCCTCTGGCGATCCAATCAAATTTTCAGGGCGGGCTTTATACGATGATGGACAGATGATCAACAGTAACATAATCAACCATTTGACCAAAGCGCGCTTGGGTGACAACAACAATGGCTGCTGCCGGAGAGTTGAGGTGAGTAGATTCTGCTATTAGGTCTGTTCTAGAAGATATCGACAGCAAATTAATTTTAAAAGAGGAACAGAGAAACGCGATCAAGTCTCATCTTCTTATTCTAGGCGTGCAACTGCACGCTTTGATTTTTGTTGACAACAACTATGCCTCGCTTAACATACGTCACGCACTCCGTTGCTGTTATTGGTTGTAGGTCTATCCAATTGAGTGCAGAGGCATTTTTTTTCCTGGTTCGTTCAAAACACGCCCCATAATCACAGCTCTATGGAGCAGTATCAGACTCATATTCTGACTAGAATTGAGTAAGACTACGTCAGGCTATGAAAGGCCATTCACAAGGGGAAACTCTGTTCTCCTCCAGACTTCATCCCCATCATAGGGTGAGTGAGAAGGTGAGTGTGATGGATCTTCCATGAGTTCACGGCCACGACCAACAAACTTCCTAGCAGACATGATGCTGAATCTGCTGCAACTGTCTTTATCTTTTTTCTTTTTTTTTTTTTTTGGGGCGGGCGGTAAACATCAGCTAGGTTAATACCCAGATCAAAGACATTTTTTTATGCAGACCGGGCGTCTCCGGGCGCATCGCCGCTACCCTCAGGAGCAGCGATGTGCCTGAGGGGAGCATCTTTAACTGATGCTTCGTAATGCCCATGGACGCTACGCAGCCATGCGTTATGACTCCAGCTGTCGTTGGACATAAGTTCTGGAACTTGTTATGAATACACTATGTAAATGGTAAATGGCATGTACTTATATAGCGCCTTTTTTCAAGTCAGGTAACTTGACCAAAGCACTTTACACTACATTCATTCACCCATTCACGCACACACTGATGGTGGCAAGCTACATTGTAGCCACAGCTGCCCTGGGGCTCACTGACAGAACCGGGGCTGCCGTACACTGGCGCCACCGGGCCCTCTGACCACCATCAGTAGACAATGTAGGTGAAGTGTCTTGCTTAAGGACACAACGACAATGAAAGTCGGAGTCGGGACTTGAACCGTCAATCCTTTGATTTCAGGGCAAACTCCTACATCCAACACCACTGTCGCCCACACTATATATAAGCAAAATTAATAAAATTCATAGAAAGTTCAGCGTATGCCAGCGTTTTCTGAGATTCTGGAACGTTGGGCATACACTGTCTATATCGGCAAGTTGCGACAAGGCCCTAAGGATACCCAGTTGAAAGCATTGATGCATTGACTTACTTTTTACCCATTTTAGATCCGGTTTCGAAACAACACACATGGCCAATCAAAACGGGCTAATTTAAAACCAAATGGACAATGGCCAGGTGGTCATTTAGTGTGTTACCATTGCGAGGAAGTTATCGATCCATCTCCACATGTCGTCCGGGTCCAGTCTTCCAAGCCAGGGTGCCTGATATGTGTGGTTAAAGGCGGTCAGGCTGAGGTCAGAGTAAACGTCGCTGGCCAGAACGAAGGGAGTGCAAAGCCACTAAAATAAGTAGCAAAAGCCAAAGTCAGACAAATGTAAGCTTACACCCATCAGGGCAATACTGATGCATGCTAATTTGTTTACCTCTGCTGTCTTGTTAATGTGCTGAACTCACCAAGCTACAAAAGACCAGTGATAACTGGATGACATCAGTAAAAGCAACTGAATAAAGACCTCCGAGTACTGTGTAGAGGATAGCCACCGCCGCAGAGATCCAAATGCAAAGGCTCAATGGCAGATCGGAAAATACTGAAACAGTAACTCCTGGTGGATAAGAGCAAAAACACATCGATGACATTCAGTTTTGTTTTGTCCTTTAATCAGGTATTTCAACCATTCTTTTTCCCATTTGGAAAGAGGTTTACATTTCATTCCTTTGACGGTGGTGGTGTCTATGATGTATATAATTACATTAAATGGTTGAATTTTGTCCTATTCATTCTGACAGAATAGGTTTGACTGGGATAGATTCACTTTTTTTTAGCTCTGGCCACAAACTTTTGGATTACGATCAGGTCTCCATTGTGAGGTGGGAGATCTAGAGTCAACAAGTCATCTCTATGTCATGTATTTGTTCAGCCCAAAGATTGGACTCACCTGGTTCAGTGGCTGGGCAGAACAAATACATGATATAGAGATGAATTAACGGCTCCACATCTCTCTCCTCTGCCATTTTGTAATCTGTCAGCAGACCAAGGATCATCGTCCATATGGAAGATTTATCTCAAGGATTTCACGACCACAAATGCCGTGTAGAACCTTACCATCGGCCCAATATCTGGAAGTTTGAATAACTTCACTTGAACATCTTGCCCAATTTTCCTCAACCTGACAGTTTAAGAAGAACCCAGGTCTTCAGCCAGTATCACCGTCCACACTGAACTAGTTTTATATTGACACATTTTTTAAGCCATTTTTGCTCCAAATTAGCATTAAGATTGACTGAAGTTGGCAGTTTCCTATTTGAACAAACCAAAACCTTTAAGTTTGTTTGGGAGTCATGCTGAAGCTTTCAGATTCTAGAACTCTGTATCTTCCATGAAATCTTTGAGGAGTCAAAAAAATAAAGCAAAGATGCGAACAAAAAGCTAATTATAATAGTAAAGTTTAAGCACCTTAATTGGAACCTTAAATTGTGGTTATATACACTTAGGTTTTTCACATTAAACCCTCAGGATTTTAGGTCTGGTATGAGACAAGGCGAAAGATAAGGGAGGTCAATGTTCGGAGCTCACTGAGATCCATGGCAAAGACTCAAACTATTGGGATCTCTTGGAAAAACAAGAGTATGTTAAACCGAAAGCCAACAGTAAAAGATAATTTTAAGGCCCTAAAACCGAAACCTTACAAAACAGCGTTCTTGTAAGCCTACTTTGAGATTACGAGGCAGAATTCTGCCTTGGGTCTGTTTTGCTGCTACCCTTTAAGAAATCGATAACCCAACCATACTAGATACAGAAGTGTTCCAACAGGTCAATAATCCCAGATTGTACACTAGAAAAAATCTAAATCTAGATAAGTTGTTTTTTCTTAAAATAAGTGTATTTGTTCTTGGATTTAGTAGGTAAAAGAGAGATTTTGCCAATGGAACAAGACAATTTACACTTACAATAAGAAAACACAATTGCATTGTCTTATTTCAGGTGCATTTTATCAAATTTTCTTATTTTAAGAGCAAAAATACTCATTCCATTGGCAAACTATCTAATTTACCTACTCAAATTAAGCGTAAATACACTTAATTTAAGACATTTCTACTTATTTTTAGATCCTTTTTCCAGTGTAAATGGTTGATGGACTTTACTTTAAAAAAAACATTTAAAAATGCATTGCATTTGTAAAAATAACTGCAATTTATGTAAAAAGAAAGAAAAAAAGACACACTTCAAAAATAAGGCACTTCAATTTTTGCTTTAGTTTCATTATATGTAAATAAAACACTTCAATATTTTAGCCCTTTAGGTGACAATAAGTGCTTAAATTCAGTCTGCCGTCAAACAGGGAAAGCAACAGTAATAGCTGTGAAGTAATAAGAGCTTTTCAATACAAAAAGTAAAGATCCCTTACAATGGGTTCTGACCAAAAGAGCATTTAAGGACAAAATTGCAAACTCGTCTCAGAACCCTAAAGTGGTTAATAGTATTTTAGACACTGGGCCACTCACAAATAGCGAGGTGGGGAAAGTGTCTTGCCCAAGGACGCGCAGATTGAGACAGAGGTTTGGTAAGCACTTACCTCATGATTGCCTCAAATTGGGCATTGGGTCTGTGCCAGAACCCCAACCAAGCTCTAGGATTTGTAGAATTTGCAAACAGTGTTGAAGGAACCCTAGTTATGGCTTTGAAAGGATTAAGTGCCACTGTTGATAAGTCAACTATTGTTGGACATTGTTAAACTAGACCCACTAGAGATTGAGCACATATAAAATGTTCTCAAACTTGTGCACTCAGTCATTGAAATAATTTGGTGTTTCGACTCTTGAAAAAGAAATAGCTTAGGCCAAACGAAAACCCATCAGCCGTATTTGTTTTATTGTCACAAATCTACATTACCCAAAGAAATCAGCGTGACGGGAACCCACATCACTTCGCTGACGAAGGGAACGACAGCAAGAAGCCCCGTCAGGGTTTTCCCGTATTTCTTCTGGAACGGATCCATCATGGTGATGTATTTTTTGTCGCGCATCGGCTTTGCAAAGAACAAACCACCTTTAGAAAAAAGAAAACAAAGACATCAAGTATAAACATTGGTTAACTGCTGTATCCAAGGTTACCGAGGTCCTCATCTCTGGCTCTTATCTTCCTGTAACAACTCTCTCACGGGTTTCCTACCTCTGGAAAGTTACGTGGACAAATACAAAGAAAGCAAGACAATTTATTTGTTTATTTGAGTGGAAAATAGTCAGATATGTTTATTTACGACTGTTGCAACTTACCGATGATGAACGAAAGAGACATTTGTAGAGGTATGAGAGCCCAGACGAGTCCTTTTGTGGGGTCGTAAACTGTCTCTGCAACCCCAATAATGAAAGCACCTCCGACCCATGTGGCTGCAGGAAAACCAAGACCTCCCCTCATTAGTCTTCAGAATTAAGAGGATCTTAAGTGTTCTTAAGGGATTTCTTATTACCTGTCATTGTGAAGACCCCCACAGCGAGAGTTACCCTCCGGTTGGCCAGAAAAGACACCTCCATCTGCCCACTCAGGGAGTTCTTCTCCATCCTCTTTGACTTGAAAGATGCCCAGATGCCGATGGCCATCACCAGCAGATAGAAGGCGACCATTACTATCAGACCTGAAGTGTGCAGAGCCATGCTGGAGGAAAAACGGTCAAAGATCGGCTGGATGACTTCTGGCTGAGAGGAGGGAGGTTCTGAGGGGGAGTTTAACACAACAGTGGAGATCATGCAGCCTTTCCTCTCCCTCTCTTTCTCTCTCTCTTCCTGTATGAGCTCAGATTAAACCGGAGTGGAAAATTACAAAAAGAGAGGAGAGCATGAAAGCGTCTCCGCTGGGAGCACCTCAGAGGAGCTTTTGCAAATATATTCCCTTCTTTCTGATTCCCTTGTTTTTTTTGTTTTTTTTTTTGTAAAGAAAGCAAAACCTCCACCTATACGATAAATAACCTTTTACTTTTATTTCTGAGCAAATGTAAAGACTCAAACCGGAGTTATGTCCTTCACTTTTTTTTTTTCTACACATCCTTTACTGACATATCTCACCCAGTCCTTGGCATTTCTTTATTAGATAGTTGCCTTCATTTTTATCAGCACGGACTCGAAATGTTTCCCTCAGATGATGTTTATGCTACAAAGTTTCTGATGGAGAACAGAGAAAATCCCCCCGGTGGAAAAGTACAGCTGTGCCCAAATGCTTTGGCACTCACACAAACTATGTGGCATTACTTATATTAGTACACTGCTGTCCCCTTGCAGCTGTTTTTGCTTTGTCAATGCACTTACATGTCTCAGGGAGATCAAATGTGGATAATCAGAATGCGTTTTTTTAATAATTCCAGTTTACAGAAATCTCTAATTGTTGTTTTTAGCATTAGTATATTTCCCATTGAATGCCGACCTCACTGAATAATGAACAAAGGATTGATTCGAATACCTCAAATTGTAGCTCTTTACCTTTTTCAAGGTCAACAGGAATAGCTCTGTCCAGGGTAGGAAAAGTACTGACACGTATTTGAATGATGCTAGTCGACTTGGAACTACGGCATTTTGGAAAAGAACTAAAAATACAAAAAAATCCACTAATGTAGTTATGTATTTTGTTAAACTTTATCTGATGAGTTGTGCCTATATATCCTGTCACACAAATGATTGTCAGCAACCAATTGCATTGTAGGAACCTCATGCTAAGTGAATTGGCACTAGGAAGTATCCTGTGATTTATGCCCAGGAAACAGCTGCAGCAAAGTGGAACCTTTAGCAATTATTTATTTCAGCTAAAGCTAGAGTTTAAGTTGTGAAAATGTGTTATAGACTATTAGAGGCCTCTGACTTTGTTAAGCCTGATTGCCAGAAGTATTTGGATTTTATTCAATGCTACAAATACACAAGCTTTAACAAAAACGTCTCCGCTGAGCTCTGCCTTTACCAAAGTGAATTGTAATGGAGGTTCATTTTTAAAACTGCTGCGATTCTTTCAGTAAAACCAAACAGATGCACTTTGTGAATTATGGTATTCAAAATGTATTTTTTACAGTGTGTTCTGGTGTGATGTCATGAAATCGGTGGCAAACAGGTGGAAAACATGTAATATGTCATAAATACTCTGTAGTGCTAAAGGTACAGTACAGACCTAAGGTTTGGACACACCTTCTCACTCAAAAAAATGTAGATTGACACTGAAAGCATCAAAACTATGATTTAACACATGTGGAATTATATACTTAAAAAAAAGTGTAAAACAACTGAATATGTCTTATATTCTAGGTTCTTCAAAGTAGCCACCTTTTGCTTTGATTACTGCTTCACACGCTCTTATATATATATATATATATATATATATATATATATATATATATATATATATATATATATATATATATACATGGCTGTACCTTTGTCATACATATGCTATTTTCTGTATTTATGCTGGTATATGCTTAGGCTGCTGGAGGACATGGGGACCTTTTTCATTCTATCTCTTGGCTTGGAGCTCGTCTGCCTCACTCTGTCTTTCCTGGACAGGGCCACCTGTGGAACTAGTTTAGTCTCGTCTTCCTGTTGAAAGGGAGGTTTTCCTTTCCACTGTCACTACATGCTTGTTCAGTGTGTGACAATAAGTAATCACTGCAAGCTCATCCAGGAGGAGCACTTCTGCCAAGTCAATGATGTGATGAAATTAACTGTTTTTCCTCGATAGAAACTTCTAACCAATCTGACTTTGTCAGATTGAGTGTTGTCAATTGCCTCTATATAAACAAACTGAATATATGCGCAAAGGCATTAAAAAAAAGCAGGATTATGAACATCTAAGAAATTTAAATTCACATGTTTGGAAATAATTGGGGCTGTATGCAACTTGGAAAATTAAACCTCAAAAAACAAAATATGAATAATAGTCTATAGTCGGTTTCCCTCAAACACAAGAGCTAGCTAAGCTAGAAGTTGTTGTTAGCCATCAAAACTGATATGACACCTAACTTATTAACTTAATGCTTATGCATTCCCACTTATTGTTTTTCTGTTTTTCTTTATCAAGTGGGAATGCTTATGCATTCCCACTTATTGTTTTTCTGTTTATATTTATCAAGTGGGAATGCTTATGCATTCCCACTTATTGTTTTTCTGTTTATATTCAAGTGGGAATGCTTATGCATTCCCACTTATTGTTTTTCTGTTTATATTCAAGTGGGAATGCTTAAGCATTCCCACTTATTGTTTTTCTGTTTTTCTTTATTATTATTATTATTATTATTATTATTCCGTACGTTTTTGGTCGTTAAACTACTTCAACAGTTTTCAGCCGACTTAAACAAATTTGGTATCAAAACGTTCAGCTCGTTCAGGAGACCTCTGCTATATCTTTTGGTAAAGATATTTCTTGTAGTTTTCGCGATATTCAGCTTTTTCTGCGATTTTTGGCCCCATTGAAATGCATGTAGAATTCTCAGATTTCAGCAAAATTCAGCAAAAACTTCAACTACTTTGACCTTTAACTTCTTCAGCATACTTTCAGCTAGAAACACCATTCAACTTTTAAAATGTTTCCGTATCTTTCTACTATTACTGTTTAACTCAGCTTTTTGCTAACTTTTACAGTTTTACTTCAGTGAAGCTTCAAACTTTAAAAGAAATTTTAACGATTTTCAGATTTATAATGGAAGTCTATGGACGGAATTCTTCAACTGCCAGAGTGCGTGCTCTAGCTTTTGAGCTGTTCTGGTTTTTCCGAACAAATTCTTCTCACTCCCTCATTTTTCACTCAATTGAAATAAATTATACATCAAAACGTAGGAATTTTTGTCAGGATTCAGGAAATGTAACCCTCATTTGTGTGGCATTTACGGTTTTCAGACAGTTTGGCCCAGACCGTGAAGAAGTCCACACTTCCCCAATAGAAATCCAATGAGAGCTCTCTGAAAATCCGAACTGAAAA
>NW_024038494.1:0-40000 GCF_016077235.1 Cyprinodon tularosa
GCTGCTAGAACCTGGAGAACCGCCCCCTGCTGCTGCATCACTAGTTACCAGGTAGAAGAGACTGACTGAGTCTGACTAGAAGCTGCTGCTAGAACCTGGAGAACCGCCCCCTGCTGCTGCTGCATCACTAGTTACCAGGTAGAAGAGACTGACTGAGTCTGACTAGAAGCTGCTGCTAGAACCTGGAGAACCGCCCCCTGCTGCTGCATCACTAGTTACCAGGTAGAAGAGACTGACTGAGTCTGACTAGAAGCTGCTGCTAGAACCTGGAGAACCGCCCCCTGCTGCTGCTGCATCACTAGTTACCAGGTAGAAGAGACTGACTGAGTCTGACTAGAAGCTGCTGTTAGAACCTGGAGAACCGCCCCCTGCTGCTGCATCACTAGTTACCAGGTAGAAGAGACTGACTGAGTCTGACTAGAAGCTGCTGCTAGAACCTGGAGAACCGCCCCCTGCTGCTGCATCACTAGTTACCAGGTAGAAGAGACTGACTGAGTCTGACTAGAAGCTGCTGCTAGACGGACTATTTCTAGCCGGAACCTTTCAGCCTCACACACTAGCTCTGGTTCCTTCCCCACCAGCGAGGCGACATTCCACGTCCTTAGAGCCAGCTTATGCAGCCGAGGATTGGACCGCCAGGGTCCCCTCCCTCGGCCGCCACCCAACACACACTGCATCCGACCCCTATGGCCCCTCTCACGGGTGGTGGGCCCATGTAAGGGGGGACCCATGTTTCCTCTTCAGGCTGAGCCCAGCCGGGCCCCATGGGTAAAAGCCCTGCCACCAGGCGTTCGTGCCCCCCCTCCAGGCCTGGCTCCAGAGTGGGGGCCCCGGTGACCCGCGTCCGGGCGAGGGAACGCCGAGTCCAAAGGTTGTAGTCATCATAAGGGTCTTTGGGCTGCGCTTTGTCTGGTTCCTCACCTAGCGTGACACAAGCGTGTCAGATAATGGATAATAGAAGTTCCTCCATACTGAATGAACAAAACCAGTAAATGGACCCAACCTGGTTCTGATCTCCATCTGGGTTCAGCCTGATGGGGCCGTCCTCAGATTATCTGCTCTTTCTGACTGATCCTGATTAGAGATGTCCCGATCCAGGTTTTTGTACTTCCGATCCGATACCGATACTGGCCGATACCAGCCTATCCCAGCATGTATTTAAGTTTAAGTTAAAGTATTTAGCCTTAGTTGTAAGACTCATGTTGAAAAGGGTTTTAGTACTCTTGATAACATCTAGCCAGCTGAATTAGGTGAGATTGAATAAAACACAATGATTGGTAACAACAAACTTACCTGTTTATTAAGAGATAAACACAAACTGGACAAAATTTTGAATAGCAATCTGAAATTGCACAGTGAACAGTAAAACCGTAAACAGTTAAATGTGCAAGTATTACTGTAAGTTTTAATAGAAATGCAAAACAGACAAGAGTGAAAAATAATAACTTAGAATCAGGACTCTACTCTTGAAAAAAGACACTGCTTAAAAAAAAATCAGTGCAAATAATAGTGAACTATTACACAAAAAGGCCTTATACTCCCCAATCTCCTCCACACCTAGTCTCCATCTACACATCATGCAGGATAAAATAATCCCTCACGGCTGACATTTTCCCCGCTATCTTCCAATTCACCTGTTTTAATGGTTAGGCCGGGAGACAGACCCAAAAAGACCTGTGGGTCTGTTGAAGGTGTTCTGGAAAATGCGGACCGGATTCGGGGAACACTGGCGCAAAATAGTGGAATGGATTGTTTCAATCGGCGAAACTGGAAAATACGGACCGGATTTTTTTTTTAAAACTGGATCGGCAGTCTGGATCGGCTTTTTTACATGCTTTGCCGATACGCATTTTTTTGCCAATATCGGCGTCCGATCCGATACGTGGATCGGATCGGGACAAGCCTAATCCTGATCCAGACTGGAACCAGATTATAAAGATTAATGGAGAAGATCTGATCTGATCCACCTGGATGAAGAACAACTGCTAGTAGATAGAAATAACCAGAAAATAAATGTTCAATATATTAAATTAATTTTTAATAATTTATATAATTATATAATTTAATAGAATCAATCATCTTCAGATCTAATAGTTCTACTTCTACCTTTAACCTGATCATTTCCTGATCTCCAGCTTCCGTCCAGGTTCAGCTGCTGTCTGCCTGGATACCAATGACGTCACAGCCTCTGATTGGCTGCTGCCTGCTTCTGCTTCCAGCAGCAGCTGAACTTTCCTCTCAGTTGATCTCAGAGTTTAACAGAGAGAGGATGATGATGATGATGAAGCTGCTCCTCTTCCTCTGCTCCGTCCTCTGGGTCTCTGCTGATGGTGAGTTCTACTGGTTCTGGTTCTGGTTCAGTGTGACCCAGTGGACCTCAGTGGTTCTTCTCTCTTCCAGTTCTCCATGAGGACCTTAATATCGTTGGATGTTCAGACTCTGATGGAGAGTACATGTACGCTCTGGATGGAGAAGAGATGTGGGTCGCTGACTTTAAGAAGGGAGAAGGAGAAGAACCTCAGCCTCCTTTCATTGATCATATCAGCTACCCAGGAGGTTATGAATCAGCTGTGGCTAATCAACAGATCTGCAGAGAGAACCTGAAAGTCTGTCGTTCGGGTATGAAGGACCTTCCAGTGGAAAACGGTAAAGATCAATAATTATTAAATCTCATCTCATTGAATCTCTGAACAGATGATCGATCTTTAGGTAACTATAAATGATTTATCATCAGTTTAATTAAATCAATCCACTCTATGAGAAAATATAAATTTCTCTAAACAGCTGAAATATGAGAAAAAATAAGAAGTGATGATAATCTTTAGATGTGAGTTGATATTAAATTATTTATCTGTAAACTGTTTATTGTTTAAAACTGAGATTAAAGAAAGTTTAAAAATATTAATGTTGAATAAAACTAATATTTTCTGTTTTTGATACTAATGATAGTATATGAATATTTTATATTTTATCAACATAAACTCAGAGTCAGACCAGAGTTTAGATCCTATTAACTTTAGATTTTAATAATTTATATCATTTATTCAGCGATTAATCAATGTCAAACAATTACAACATCAACCTGATCCATCAACCAATCAGAGCTCTGCTCCCTGCTGCTCTCTGATTGGCTGCTGAACTCCTCCATTACTGGCCCAGAACAGCAGAACTTGGATCAGGTTCATCCAGACATTGGACCTTCTGAACAGACCTGGTCTCAGATCTCAGTCCAGACTGCAGAACCTGCAGAACCTTAGATAGAAACCTGGAACAGAACCTTCAGCTTGGTTCTGGATCCAAGACCAGACAGAGGAACCAGAACCTGGAACCATCAGCTGCCTCTGACCCAAAGATGGAGCAGACAATGGTCTCTGGTTGGAGGAGGTCAGAGGTCAACTGCAGACCTCTGAGGGTTCTTCAGTGTGCAGGAACTGAGCTGGAACCTTTTGGACCAGTAGAGGTGGGAGGGGACATTAAGCGATATAGTTGATGGTTCTGATCCTCTTCATCCGGTGCCGTGAACATCTGATCCATCTGGTCCTTCATCAGGTTCTGTTCTGGTAGATGAATCTCCTCAGCTGGTCTGAGATCAGTTCTGTTTCTCTCCTCAGATGGTCCATCTGCTCCAATGGTCTACCCCAGAAATGATTTGGAGCTGGGAGAGAAGAACATCCTGATCTGTCATGTCTCTGGTTTCTATCCTGCTCCTGTCAACGTCTCCTGGACCAAGAACGGCCAGAAGGTGACTGATGGAACCAGCATCAACGTTCCCTATCCCAGTAAGGACAGCACCTTCACCCAGATCTCCAGACTGGACTTCATCCCTCAGCTGGGAGACGTCTACAGCTGCTCAGTGGAGCATCCTGCCCTGCAGAAACCAGTCACTACGATGTGGGGTGAGGAACCTTCATCCATTACCAGACATGGAGGTGATGGACGTCCACCTCCAGATGTTCATGTCTCTGTCTCTGTCTCCAGATGTGGACGTCCACAGTCCTCAGCCCAGTGTGGGACCTGCTGTGTTCTGTGGAGTGGGTCTGACCATCGGACTCATCGGCGTCGCCGTGGGAACCTTCTTCCTGATCAAAGGGAACGAGTGCAGCTGATTGGCTGCAGCTGATTGGCTGCAGATGATTGGCTGCAGATGATTGGCTGCAGATGATTGGTTGAAGCTGATTGGCTGCAGCTGATTGGTTGAAGCTGATTGGCTGCAGCTGATTGGTTGAAGCTGATTGGCTGCAGCTGATTGGTTGAAGCTGATTGGCTGCAGCTGATTGGCTGCAGCTGATTGGATGCAGCTGATTGGTTGATGGTTTAATGGAGAATATTTCTGTTTTTTTCTGTCTGATTAAATCAGTTTTTCTTTTCTTGACCTCAGATGTAAATTCAATTTATTCTTCATTATTTTTTCTGCATAAAGTACAACATTTAGATTATTTCCTGATGTTTTTATCTGCTCTGCAGTGAACATCTGAACAGCCTGTTCTGCAGGTTTGAGCCAATAAAGGATTATTAAAGTTCATTATCTGACTTTATTATGACCTGGGTCTGGTTCTACAACACTGGAATATGGAGGCAGAACCTTTAGTTTCTCGTTGTCGGGTCAGAACCATCCTATCTGTTCTCAAAATGTTTTATGCAGCATCTTGTATTTACTACACATTTTATTATAGTTTTATTATAATCATATTAAAATTCTGTCAAGGTTTTATTTATTTCTAGTTTTTCAGCACTGAATGCAAACAGAACCAGAACCTCTGACACATTTTAAATTTAGTTAAAATCTCTTAACTTTCAACCAATAATGTTAAAGTGAAATAACTGAAATTTCTGTTTAAATGTTAGGAGAGTAAATGTTAACATAGATAATCTGTTTTGATTTATGTTGAACAAATATCAGATAGAAAATGATTTTCAGTCTAATGATCCAATCTTCCTGTAATGTCAGAACAAAACCTAATTAGATTAATAAACATCACAGCTCAGTTGATCACCAACATCCAGATCCAGCAGTAAAACATTACATGATCAGATGATGGATCTCCAGGTGTTTCTGGTCATTATCAGCATCTAAGCCACCAAAACCTTCCTCACAATAAATGAATTCTTTATTTACTTTATTTTTATTTATTCACATCACATCATCTCAGGTCACTTTACAGAAACATTTCAAACTGATCATCCAGTCAGATTTATTCAGACTGGATGATCAGTTGTTTTTTTCAAAGGAAAACCAGCTGATTGCATCGACTGATTGACTCTTCAGCAATCCCTCACACTAAGCATGCTTGTAGCGACAGTGGAGAGGAAAACCTGAGCCACTCTAACTAGAAGCTTTATCAAAAAGGAAAGTTTTAAGCCTAGCCTTAAAAGTAGACAGGGTGTCTGCCTCACGGACTAAAACTGGTAGTTGGTTCCACAGGAGAGGAGCCTGAGAACTAAAAGATCTGCCTCCCATTCTACTTTTAGAAATTCTAGGAACCACTAGTAAACCTGCAGATTGAGAGCGAAGTGCTCTGTTAGGAACATAAGGAACAATCAGATCTCTGATATCAGATGGAGCTTGGCCATTTAAGGCTTTATATGTGAGGAGGAGGATTTTAAATTCTATTCTCGATTTAACAGGAAGCCAATGAAGAGAAGCCAGGATAGGAGAGATATGATCTCTCTTTTTCATTTTCATCAGAACTCTGGCTGCAGCATTTTGGATCAGCTGAAGGCTTTTAACTACAGTTTGTGGACTTCCTGATAGTAAAGAATTACAATAGTCCAGCCTTGAAGTAACAAATGCATGGACTAGTTTCTCAGCATCACCCCTGGACAGGAGATTGCTCATTTCTGCAATATTCCTCAGATGAAAGAAGGAAATTCTAGAAACCTCTTTGATCTGGGATTTAAATGACAGGTCCTGATCAAAAATAACACCAAGATTTTTTACTTTATTATCTGAAATCAGTTTAATCCCATCCAAATGAAGTGACTGACTAATCAGCTTCTTTTTCAGAGACTCTGGTCCAAAGAAATTGACAAGTGCTCAGTAGAAAAGTGCAGCAGAAGGTGCTATGTCAACTCATTTATCAGGGTTTTATAATATTTTCCAGGAAGACCATCCACCCCTGGAGGTTTGTTACTGTTAAGTCTAAAATGTTATCCTTGATTTCTTCTTCTGTAATTGGACATGTCATTGTATCTGCCTCCTCTACTGTGAACCCGGCTAGATTAATTGAATTAAGGATTCAGTTATTTCTTTTATATGAGGCTGCTCCTTGGCTGTATACAGTTTTTGTTAATAAGAAGCAAATGCCTCAGAGATATATTTTGGTTGGGTTAACATCTGGTTACTATTTGGGCAATTTATTTTATGTACTACTGTTAGATTGAGTCTTACACAGCTGGAAGGCCAATAAGCAGCTAGCTCTGCTGCCAAATTCATAGTACTTTCTGTTAATAAATCGCAGCGATCCTGCTTAGGAGGTCAATAGATCATCCAATTGTTGTCTCCTTTCTTTTAATAATAACAGAACTTGGTATGTTTTGATCTTGATACTGTGTCTATAGCTTCTTAACTTCCCTCTCTAATTCAACCTGCTGAGCTAGTCTTTGTGTTTTTAGTCTGGATAAAAAAACCTATTATGTTGCCCCTCATCTCCACCTAGGCTGCCTCTAATAGAGTAGAAAGGGAGTCGGTGTCATTATCATTAGATTTCAAATAATCTGTTATGCTTTCATGGATTTGTTGTAGAATTGCTTCATCGTTTAATAATAATATAAATTGAGTCTCCAGTATTTAAACTGTTTGCTCGGTCCTATCTGTATCTTTACCATTACAGGAGCATGGTCTGAAATACACTGCTCAAAAAAATTAAAGGAACACTTTTAAAACAAATCAGATCTCAACGGGGGAAAAAATCCTGCTGTTTCTTTATCCTGATATGGACTGGGTGATGCGTTAGGAACAAAGGATGCCACATCATTTGATGGAAATGAAAATGATCAACCTACAGAGGGCTAAATTCAAAGACACCACAAAGATTACAGTGAAAAATCAATCAATGGTATCAATTCCTTCATCCTCCAGGAACTGCCTGCAGACTCTCGCCCCACATGAGGTCGGGCATTGTCGTGCACCAGGAGGAACCCAGGACCCACTGCACCAGCATAGGGTCTGACAATGGGTGCAAGGATTTCATCCCGATCCCTAATGGCAGTCAGGGTGGTGTTGTCTAGCCTGTATAGGTCTATGCGTCCCTCCATGGATATGCCTCCCCAGACCATCACTGACCCCCCACCAAACATGCTGACCGATGTTACAGGCAGCAGAACGTTCTCCACGGCTTCTCCAGACCCTTTCACGTCTGTCACATGTGCTCAGGGTGAACCTGCTCTCATCTGTGAAAAGCACAGGGCGCCAGTGGCCCACTTGCCAATTCCGGTGTTCTGTGTCAAATGCCAATGGAGCTCCACGGTGCCGGGCAGTGAGCACAGGGCCCACTAGAGGACGTGGGGCCCTCAGGCTATCCTCGTGGAGTCTGTTTCTGATTGTTTGGTCAGAGACATTCACACCAGGGGCCTGCTGGAGGTCATTCTGTAGGGCTCTGGCAGTGCTCCTCCTGCTCCTCCTTGAACAAAGGAGCAGATAGCGGTCCTGCTGATGGGTTGTAGACCTTCTACGGCCCTGTTCAGCTCTCCTGGAGGAACTGCCTGTCTCCTGGAATCTCCTCCATGCTCAGATTGTGCTGGGAGACACAGCAAACCTTCTGGCAATGGCACGTATTGATGCGCCATCCTGGAGGAGGTGGACTGCCTGTGCAACCTCTGTAGGGTCCAGGTAGCGCCTCATGCTAACAGTAGTGACAGTGACCCTAGCCAAATGCTAAACTGGTGAAAAAGAGTCAGAAAAGATGAGGAGGGGATAAAATGTCAGTGGCCTCCACCTGTAAAACCATTCCTGTTCTGATGGTCGTCTCGTTGTTGCTCCTCTAGTTCACCTGTTGTTCATTTCATTAACACCAAAGCAGCTGAAACTGATTAACACCCCCCCTGCTACTGACCTGACCAGATCAATATCCCACAAGTTTAATTAACTTCATGCTATACTCTGATTACAAAGTGTTCCTTTAATTTTTTCAAGTAGTGTAGTTATTGGTTCTATGTTACATTCCCTAGTTCCGTACACATCTGTTCCTGATATCAAAAACATGTCCAGTCTAGAGTGGATGCCATCATCATTGCACAAAGATGTATTGATTTCTTGGATAAAGGACCTACACTCTGCCTCAAAACGCAGCTGAAATCTCCACCTATTAAAATAATTCCCTCTGCTTTGTCTGCTAATAATGACGCTATCATCTGAAAGAAATTTGGACAGACCTTGTTTGGGGCATATAGATTAGCCGGTGTAATTTTAGAGCCCCCAGTAGTACCCATTACTATCACATATCTACCCTCTTTATCCTCAATTGTTTTTTCATCACTAAAATAAACAGACTTATTTAGCAAGATTGAAACTCCTCTTTTCCTCCTGTATTTGAAGGAGGAGCTATACATCTGATCCACCCATTCTCTATTCAATTTTTAGGGGTTCTTTTTCTGTTAGATGAATCTCTTGTAACACTGCTATAGAGCAGTGCATTTGTTTAAGTTGGTTCAATATTTTTTCTTTTATTTGGAGTATTTATACCTGTTACATTATAGCTGATATGCTTTAAACTATTCAGGGATTAGTGATTTTTACTATATTCTTTCAGTATTTCACAGAAATACCTTAAATCAGGAAAAATAAGGAAATTGTGCATATTAAAAGTTATCGATGTTCAAACTCAAGGCAACTTAGAATAGGTTGCATTAAAGAAGCAAAATATAGTGAACTTCCAAATACCCAACTGGGTTTCTCTGTGACATTATGTTCAACTACTTCAAGCGGAACATGAACCAATCCCTTGTGGAACCTGGGCTGAGGAGGGTGACTGCTCCTCTGTGGGGAACACTGGCTGATGAGGCGGTTGTTGCTGCTCGGTATGGCAGTAAAACTGGCAGTTTACAGAATTCTGCCCATTGTAGGAGGGGACGGATTATCCATCCATCCATCCATCCATCCCTCTGTCCGTCCATATTTTGCTGGATGGAATTGAAGCTGTATCCATAACAGGGATGCATGTATTGCTGTCGGAATCTGTATCATCAGTTTTTTCATACATTAATATTTTTTAGCCCTTTACGTGCACAACCTCTCCACAGACACATGGCCCAACACAGGAAATAAACTGAATAGAATTGAATTGAATCAGCTCCAGGCTTCTGAGATGTTGTGCAGACAAACAGTGTGGCATCTTGTCCTGCATGTTCAATTTAAGGCTGAGGCTTGGACAATGACCATTTCTGTGGAAGACGTCTTGTGTGGTACCAGTGCCAAAGAAAAAAAAACATCTAAAGGACCTCAGCAGCTGCAGGCCGGTAGTGCTGACTTGACAACTGATGAAGACCCTTGAGCGGTTGGTCTTCCACCATCTACGCCCTCTGGTGAGGCCCTGATTGGATCCACTGCAATTTGCCTACCAACCTGGGATCGGAGCAGATGATGCAATCATCTTCCTCCTGCACCAAGCTCTGACTCACCTAGAGAAACCTGGAAGCTCTGTGAGGATCATGGTCTTTGATTTCTCCACTAGTTTCAGCACCATCCAGCCAGGATTCCAAAGGCCCAGCTGGAGCTGCCAGGAGTGGACCAGCACATGTCCCGGTGGATTCTGGACTACCTCACTGGCTGATTTCCAACTCCATTTAATATGGAACGCTAAAACACTCTCACCACTGGCGCCTGAGGAAACAAGATAATCTGGCGCTGATGGCTGGATGCAAGCGCCTTAAATAGAGGCAGGAGCAGGTGGATCAGATGAGCAGTGAATGAGCAACCAGGCAGGTGAATGGAGTTAGCAATCAACTCAGTAATCAGCACCAACACCATGACTGAATGTTAATAAAACAAAAATGTCTGTCCTGCTGTCTTTGCTCTAAATTGGATAAGAAGTGATTTAAACTGCTAAATGCTCTGGACTCTTCTGTAGGCTAAATATATCATCTACTGATAAACCATGAGGCATTTCCATCTGTTATTTCTATGCTTCTGGGTTTTATCAGCCATCTATCTAAATGATTTAACTTTATTGATAAAGGACCCAAACAGAACTGATTGTTTCCTTTTTCTCTGTTATTTATCCTGTATTTAAAAGGTCTACACCAGGGGTTTTCAAAGTATGAAAGGGTGAGCCCCCCTCCAGGGAGCACTATGCCTGCTGCGCCCCCCCCCCCCCCCCCCCCCCCCCACAAATGCCACTACAAAACACCTTGTAATTGCTTTTATTTTAGAACCATCTCATCTTTTAAAATGACACTATCTGAATGAAATTTAACACATGAACATTTTAAAACATTTCCTCCCATTTCAATTGTTTTATCGGGGCCTTGGTATGGCAAAAACACCCTTTTTTCATTTTTCTAATAAACAACCCCAAACTCACTTTTCAACTGTTTTCTAAAACAAACATTACATCTGAGATTCTGAGTTTAATGTTTGAGATGCCAACAGTGTTTTCACATCTTAATAAAAACATTTTGATCAGATCTTCATTGAGAGCTGTGGAAATTCAGTCCCTACTGACAGCCAAAAGTGCGCGAGTGACACGTCACTCATCCTCTGTTTCAAGTCCAGGTCACAGCTCAGCTCAGCCAGAGCCTCTTTCTCTCCTGCTGAAAGTCCATCTTTGAGTGTCGCGGGGAAGGAAAATGGGTTTCTCACCCACTGGTTTGCCATTGTCTCTTCTCCAAACTGCTCGCGCATCCCCTCCAAATGCGCGCAGACAGCCTGCTGTAAAAACTCCACCTTCACACTTATTAGGTTATCCGATAGTCCCAGGACCAACTACCGGTGCCACCAGGTCTTTGGTCCTGGTAGTATTGGACGTGAGTGTTATGTGTGAATGTGTGTCCACGTTGTTATTTTATTTATTTATCTTTTTTATTATTTATTTATTTTTTTTCTATTTCTGTGGTGCGAGTGGGGGCACTAGGGAGAGAAGGTGTGATTGAGATTGTGAGTGGTTTTTTTCTCTCTCTCCCAGGTTGGGGTCTCAACTGCTCCCTCTCCCAAATACATCTTAAGTCTCCGCTAAGTGCGGAGCCCATTCCCCCCGTCCTGCTGTCTCTCCGCTGGCTGGCGTCGGTGCACTGGTGGAGCTCGGGGTCTGGGGGTGGATACCCGGGGGGCTGCTGGCTCATTCCTGGCGGCCTCTCTGCTGGCCCCGGCCCTTGCTGGGGCTCCTGTCTGGGGGTCGGGCGCCCCTGGGGCCTCGGATCCCTGGGGCCCGGGACTGGATTCACTTCGGGCTGGGGCTGGGTGTTGTTCGGGGATTTTCGGTGCTGGTGCCTTCACTTCGATGCCGGTTCCTTGGTGGTGCTTTTTCCGATGCCGGTTCTGTGGTATCGGTTCGGGGGGGGAGGGGAGCTGCACGGCATGGTGAGGTTCAGGTTTTGGGTCTTGTTCTGGGCTCTGGTTTTTCCGCTTGCATTTCTCCTCTTGCATAGCTGAATTTTTATTTATTTTGATTTTAATTAATTAATTAATTAATTAAATTTTTTTTTTTTTTTTTTTGGTGGGGGGAACGGTTGCGGGCGGGTCGGTGTCCACTGTCGCATTGTGGGGGCTTTTCTGCTTGGCGTTTTTTTTGGGGGGGGGATTGGCATGTCTGTTTTCTCGGGGGCGGGCGGGCCCGTTGGGTGGGGGTCCTGCTGGCGGCGCACCGCTGGTGTGTGGGGGTCTGGGCGTCTCCGGCTGGGGTGGTGTTGGGGGGCCGGTGTGGATGTGCTGGCTGCGCTAATTGGGTTTTCGGGTGGGTTTTCCCTGTTGGAGGCAAGGAGGAGCTGCTTTGTTCCCGCTCATCGCGGCAGGTGTGGCTGCGGGGCGGGTGGGGTGTATCTGGCCGGCGCGCGTCGGGGGGCCGGGGTGGCGGAGCTGCTTCGGCCGCGTATCGGGGGCTGGTGCGGGCGGGGGGGGGTTGGGGGGACGGACGGGACTGTGCTGCTCTTAGCTGCTCTGGTTTCGTCCGGTGGGGGAGCGGCGTTGTTCGCTCCGCTCTGGCTTTGTGCTGCCCGCGGGCTGCTGGGGGGGGGGGGGGGGGGGGGGGGGGGGATGATTGAACCTGAAATATCCTCCCTATTTTTCTTTCAAAACAACAAATTTAAATCCATGTCAATAGCAGGTAAAAGATATGGATGAGGCAATGATCTAATAACTGTTTTACTGAAGTTTATTTGAGATAATTCAAGATATTTTATAGTACTATTTTCTGTCCATCAAATGGTTAGGAGTGTTGACCAAATAACTGTAAGAGTTGTTTGATTTTCCTGATTGTGTTTTTATTTTTTTTTTTCATTTAACAGGATGTAGTATTTGGAACAAACGCTTACGTATTAATGAACTGTAAAACATATGAACCTGAAAGGGAGAGTAGTTGAAAGGACAGGCCAAGAATGGAGTCTATTGGGAAATAAAGGAAATATAAAGGATATTTATAGATTAAGGAAAGCATTATTTAGTTATCTTCAGAATACAAAATTAAAAAATAGAATTTAATAGATGTAAAACAATGTTGCTACACACTCATGAACAGTAGGTGGCGGTATGCACCTTAAAGTTGCTTGCGATCCGGCATGATAGAAAAGAAAAAGAAGAAGAAGAAGGAAGGAATGCTTCCATTGGATGAAAAGAAGCTGAGCGTGATTGGCTGATAGTTTGGTTAATTTACATACATTGCTGAAGCTGCAAGCGCAGAGAGTCGAGCGAGCAGAGAAACAGCCGAGCGCACAGCTGATGTTGAGCACAGAGAGAGAGCAGGTCGAGCGCGAGCAGAGACAGATTCAAGCACGCGCAGAGATGAAGCTGAGCGCGAGAACAGTGTGTTGAGAGGGTTTTTCAGAGTTAAGCGTGCGCAAAACCGGTCTGGCGCGCGCGCGTGATGTATCACTGCGCGCTCAGATTGGTTCCTGCTCGCTCAAACCGATGGCATAAATATCTCTCCATATCTAAGGTGGGAAACATTTCCATTGATCCCCGCTCCACATGCGCACACCACAGTTCCAACTGTTGTCCTAAATCCCTGTTTATTTTTTTCCCTCGCACCGCACCTCCCCTAAGGTGCTCTGGCGCCCCCTAGGGGAGGCGCGCCTCACACTTTGAAAACCGCCGGTCTACACAATCTGTAGTTTATATATCAATAAACACCTCATTTATAGAATATAATAAATTGTAGATATTTATCTGCTACGAAGGTGAAAAGAGTCCCAATATATATTTGCTTTGAACAGAAATATTTCTATTTTAAATGTTTGGTTATGTCAGGAATCTTTAGACAAAATCAAACAATTCCATAAAGCCCAAATTAATATAAGAGCAGTCTATATAGAAATACTGTCAAACAATGTCCACATAGGAAATAACCTTTATTATGGTTAGTTAGCTTACTATCATAAAACTATAAACATTAACAGCACTTTATTTAACACTAACGAGTAATAATAATAAAAAAACAATCATTATAACAATACTAATTTCTCTGTATTAGAAGGTGGGATTAAACTACTCTGGATAGAGAGCAGTAACTCTGGGCTAACCAGAATGCCACTGTCTGTCTGTCAGCCGAGGGATCCATGTTTGGACAGATTATTCTGTCGGGCTCAGAACAAAAGGACCCAATATTTGAGACGGACAGACAGTTAGATTTCAAAATTTTAAGTCTAAGGCAGGAACCTCTGCAGGAGGGAAACACAGGTTAGTGACCACGTCTTTCTGGCAGAGGATGATTATGAACTTGTGAGCCACTAACCTGATCTTAAAGTTCAGACTGTGAACTTAAGGGGAAGAAGTGGGTTCCAGCCACACGGCTGCCAACAAGATGCGGCCAACACTACCCAGAGAGTTCCAGGCGCTGAAACCTTGAAGACTGCAGAACAGGCAGGAGATCAGATCCAAGCAGACGAAGGAGGGCAGGACAATCCAGAGGGCGAGACAAAGCCAGTGTCATGGAGGTTCACAGTATTCTGGGCCAGAAGACCAGAAATACCAAGGGAAATCCAAGTTGTTGTCAGGAAGAAGTTCCAGGTTAAGTCAACAGTCAGAATCCAACAGGAGTCCGAAAACAGGTCAGGCAAACAGATCAGAAAAGGAACAAGCAGGCTCAGAGGTCCAGAGGCAGAACGGGTCAGGATCAGGCAATCAGGTACGGTAGAGAACATTGATGACTGGGAGCAGGCAGGTTAAATAGAGACTGGAGCAGGTGACACAGATGCGCGGTGATGAGAAACTGGGTGGAGCTAAGCAGGTGAATTGAAAAAACAATAAAGCCAGTCATCAGCGCCAAGGACAGGACACTTCACTTATTTACAGATTTCGACTTTGAAATATAGTGATATAAATATACACACGCACCTTTGTAGTCGAGCGTTCCTCTCCTCCTGATTTCCCAGATGATGAGGTCCTTGGTCTGGTATTGATGCAGGCGAAGGATCAGCAGGCGAAGTGGACATCCTGCGGGTCGCTTAGCTGCCAGGGAACAGTGCGCTCTATCGAGTTCCAGTGGGGCCGGGAGCATGTCCTTCCTGAGTAGTCCACAGAGAAGATTGGAAAAGAAATGAGTAGGAGCTAGCATTCCTTTGAACAGGAAGAAACCTCCAGCAGAACCAGGCTCAGTGTGAGCGGCCATCTGCTGAGGCCCACTGGGGTTCAAGGAGACAGAGTCATTTAGTGGAATCCTGATGTCTATTCGCTGCTAGCTATTTATATATTTCAAAAAGAAGCATAGATATGTGTTGTGTTTCCATTGTGCTTCTTCACTAATTGTTGTGAAAATTGACGTGTTCCAGTCATGACTACGATACATCAATAAGAGCTCAGCATGGCAAAGCTGGATCCATTCTTTAGTTCAGGTTCAGTTCAGCATCTTCCTCTCCTGCCCACAGTCTCATGGACATCCTGCCCTCCTCTGACATTCACTCTCCTGCTTCTATTATCATCCAGACCAGCAGGTGGTGCTGTTTCCTCCACCTTCCGGCTGTCTGTCTCTAGAAGTCAGTAAAGAGGCAACAGGAGAGACTGGATGGTGATCAGTCAGCAGGTCTGATGGTGTCAGAGTCCTGAAGGCCTGAGCAGAGCAGCTCTGTGGGATTCTACAGCACCTCTCCCCCCTTAGAAAATGACTCCATAGCGTACCAGCAGAGGTGTCAAGTAATGAAGTACAAATACTCCGTTACTGTACTTAAGTACACCTTTTAGGTATCTATACTTTACTCCATTACTTATTTTCCTTCCTCCTCCTGACTTCTACTCATTCCATTTTCACACCAGTATCTGTTCTTTCTATTCCTTACATTTTTAAATCAATCGTTACTCGTTACTCTTGGCTTCGATTTAATGTTTCTAAATCTTTATTCCCCTTCATGTGCTCCATCCAATGCAGATCATTGGCTCCGCCCACATCTAGTGTAAACTAGTGTGATTGGATGAGTCATAGAACGCAAACACTCATTGGTTAGCTAAAGGAAACCATCAGAAGCAAGCAGGTGTTCTTCAAACTGCTAACGTGAATTGTCTATGCCATGCTACAATGTGGGATTCAGAAAAAGATGTTGAAATGTCTGAAAGGTCGGACACAGGCGAGAGCGTATCGGGAGACGGAGACCAACCAGACCTCCCTCATCCTCGGCCCTATCTCAGAGGATTATAGAAATAGTCCAAAAATTGAGCTTTCAGTTCATATAGCGGCATCTGGCTGTTTTTATTAAAGGTTACTTTATACTTTTATACTTTCAGTAGTTTTTGGAACACATACTTTTCACTTTTACTTGAGTAAAGAGGTCAGGTTGATCCTTCTACTTTTACCAGAGTGTTTTTAAACTGCAGCATCTATATTTCTACTGAAGTAACAAACGTATGAACTTTTGACACCGCTGGTTACCAGAGCTGTTATCAGTGACACAGAGGGACACATGGGAGGAGACAACAATATCTATGTTGTTATATGGAACACCTGCGATGCCCAGACAGGTTTCCTGGTGAAGAGACAGAGCCACAGTGCCGCCATTGATGACTGATTACTGAGAAATTTAATAAACTAAACTAAACAGAACTCAGAACAGGATAAATAAGACCAGAGCAAAGATCTAGAAGTAAACCATGGAAATGACATCAAGACAGCCCAGGGCTGAATATTATAAATAAAGAGGTTCTGTGGGTGGAAAACAGGTGAACACCTGGTGATGGTGAGGGAGCACCGGTGAAAGGCATCATCACTGGGAGCAGGAGGAAGTTTAAGGGGTTAAAACATTGGGGTCTTTGGTCAGGGATCAAATTGTTCAGTGTTTGCTTTGATTAAAGGTAAATTACTGGGACTTGAACCTAAAAGGTTTACAATTATTCTACTTGGTGATAACATCCTGAAGGTGGAAGCTAATAAAGGTGACTCCATGACATTAGAACATGTGGATTAGGTTTGGAGCCTGATTTTCTTCTGTTGATCCTGTAATCTCTGTAAATTAAAACTATTGGTCTATGGGAAAAAACTTTTAAAGTGTAATTACTGATCCACAGATCAGAAATATGGTTCCCTAGATCTATATTCCATTTAGCCTCCCGTTTTATTAGCAGTGGAGCTGATTGTTACTGGGTTTGAAAGACCAGCATGAACCCACTAATTATAGAGTGAAGGCGGTTTATCAAATGGATGTTATCAATCAGCATCTGGCTCCCTTCCCCTTTGGCAAAGAAGCCGACCTGATCCCTCGCAGGCAGCTGGGTGGCCTCTGTGCTCAGTCACCCCCTCCCCCCCGTCTGGCCAGCTGATGGGTTTGCTAGGGCCTGGGACAACACAGTGTTTTTAGCACTAAGTATTTCTGTAAAAGAAAAGGTGTTTCCCCCTTACACCAGCTGGCGGATGCTATACTTCAGAATCCCATTGATAAACGCAGAGCTTCTTCCCTTGCTCTGAATGGACATCATTCTTCTGCTATTCTATTACTGGACCTGTTCCTGACTCATCCTCGCTTTGTTTTTAAAATCGAATCATAATCATATCTAATCATAAAATGGCACAGAGTGTTCAGTTTGTGTTCCATTTATACTCAGTTAGCTCGGACTGATCTTGGCACAGTTTCTAAAGGCTGGTGGAAATGGGGCTATAGAGGATCACATTAACATGGACTTCATCATTTCAGTGGTTTGTTTCTGGAATGTTGTTCCTCTTTCTGTTCTTTCCATTTTTAGAACCAATCAGAGAGCAGCTTTCAGGGCATCATCAGTTACTATGAGAAGCTTCTCTGTGCTCCCCGCCATTAGACGCCCCCTACTGGAGTAGCTCTGTAACACCTAGTAAAGTAGGAGGAGCCTGATTCACACGTTCCTTTGCAGAAGGGTCATGTGACCCACCCACTAACTACTGGATTAGACAGCCAATCACAATGGATCTGTTTTTTATTTTTATTTCAGAGCAGCCAATCAGAATTAATCTGGTTTATATTCAGAGGAGCCAATCAGAGAGCAGCTGGTCCTGCTGTCATCAGTTCCCAGGAGAAGCAGGTTGTTAGAGGACAGCTGGAGTCCCAGTTATCTGACCTGAAGGGTCTGCTGTTGATAACATCTGGAAACATCTGTCTATGCAGAGAGCTGCAGCATTCAGTCTGCCTGATGGTGGAGATCCTGTTCTAGGAGAACCTGGTAGAACCTTTACTGATGGTGCAGCAGCAGGAGATCAATGATTCAGGTGTTATTCTAGATGTTGTTCCTGTTTGTTCAATCACTGCCTGTCCTCATCAGCTCTACTGCTGCACCATCCAGGAATCTTTAGACATTAACTACCAACATGGGATGAGATCAACCAAAACCACTGAAGTACTTTCTGAAACCTGAAAGCAGCAGATACCAGAGAGGCTGCAGCTGATCACAACATGTCAGAACTTTATACTGGGTCCAAAGTTAGAGAACAGTGCTAGATCTCATACTTCTGGATCAGGCCATGGTTCTGGATGGTACTGATCCAAATAATCTTTACAGGCAGTTGGACTTTAGGCTTCAGGATTATTCTGAAACTAACCTGTAGTTAGAAGAAAACACAGTCAGATAAACTCAAATCAAATGAACATTTTACCAAATAAAACAATCAAACCTCCATCAGATCCAGCGGTACTTCACACACGCAGAGAGAGGGATAAAGTGCAGTAAACCCATCCATCCAACCATTGATGATATATATACATGGTTAAGTTAACGAAGTAAAGAACTAAGCTAAAGCTGCAGCAAACTTATTGTTCATATGTATCAGGGCAGATTTACAGAACAGAGTGTAGAAAACAACATTGTGTAGATGGAAAGGCTGAGAATGACCTCGCTCCGACACACACACACACACACACACACACACACACACACACACACACACACACACACACACACACACACACAGAAGAAGCTGATTAACAAGGTAGAAGCAGAAAGGCAGGAAGCAACTCCACGCATGGAGATAGGAAGTAGGGAGGATGATCACTCTTTGGGACTGTCTGTGTGAGACTGTAAGATGTTCCCCTATGAAGATAATAAAAAGAGCCGGTGTTGCAGGGGGGGGGGTCAGAGTGCTGTTCGCAGATGCGTGCTGCTGACGCTCCTCTCCCTTTCTGACGCTCCTCTCCCTTTGCAAAGGGGAATCAAAGCTTCGTTGTCCAGAGTTTTTTATAACACTCCATCTCAGTTAAGTTACCTGCACTCAAATTAACGGACCTGGGGGGAAAACCATGACGGTGTTTTTAACACCATCCATCCATCCAGTCCTGATGTTCTGACTACAATGGATGCTGTGATCATAGCCACTTTCTCCTGCTTCTTCAGGATGATTCAGCTGCTATTTTATGAATGTTAGTGAAAACAAAGATGTGTGTGTTTGAACGTCGAAAAGGGAAACAATAAATACTGAATGTAAAACTCAATGACTGTTGTCTAGAAAACTTTCAGCTGATATGATCTGGCTTAAATCAGTGTTTAATGAGTGTGTTGATCGTGGTTCAGGAAGTATCGCCTGATGGACCCAATGGGTTCTATAAACTAAAACTTTACAGCCAAATATCTACCAGAACGTTTATTGATGGATAGGAGATTCAGACCCACAGTTCAGGCCTGCTTCCTGCTGCTGGTGGTTTTCATTTAGCCTCCGGTTTTATGACCAGTGAAGCCAATGGATAGCAGCCAACCCGCGTTTGAAAAACCTGCATTAACCCACTAATTTCAGAGTGAAAGCAGCTTTTCAAACGCATGTTGACTCGCTGACAATCAGCATTTTGCTCCTTTTACTCTGCTGGCAGCCCCATGGACTCTGTCTCCCACCACTGCGTGTCTGGTGGTGTCATCACACTGGGTTAGCGTTGACAATGTCATCAGTGCGACAGCAATCAGGGTTGTAAACAATGGAGAGATAGATGGAAGGAAGCCAGGGTGAGCATTGTTGTACTTTTGGCCTCTTATGGCAGACACAACTGCTGTGAAGTTGTGACATACGTACTCAGTGCTCAGCAACATCTTGTTATTCAGCAGGTTGAGCTGGGTCTGCTGTTCCCACTGAGTGCTGATCAGAGCCAAGCAATGATAAGGTGAGGGGTTGGTGAGCTGAACCCACTGCCACTAAAAGCTGAGAGTTGGTGGGGTTTTTTGGCCTCTGGGAGAAGGGTATAAAACTTGTGGTACCTTCTATTTTAAGTACAAAAGCAGCTGTAGGGTCGGAGGTGAAGTAGGAGATTGGCAGCAGCAAGCACCAGGGAGCAGGCAGTGGGTGGGGGGAATTAACTCTGCTACAGGGAGGAACTGAGAATTTCAACTCTAGCAACTCTAGATCCATCTCTGTGACCGTGATATCTTGAAGACACGCCAGGCTACCTGTCGCCTCACAGTCATCTAAATCTAATGGAGAAGGCATCAGTTTAATAAAAAAAACATTACTGTACAATTTCTGGAAATAAACTCATCTCCCCCTGATTTAAATAAATGAGCGTCACCTTTCTCTCGCTCCCTGAACTGCGGAGAAACTTCGTAGAATGTTTAATAACCCCAAAGAGAGGAATGAAACTGGTTTATTTCCAGAAATGGCTTCTGATTTACTAGGAACCACATTAAGCTCAGCCAGTGATAGAAAACTAGCTACTAACCACCAGAGTTTCCTTCCATGCTGGTCGTAACTTTAGCTTCTGTCCCAAAGCACCAAAAACACAGCATTCATTAAAATCTGTTGTGTGTGCAGGTGTTTCTGCATGCTGGATGTATTTCCTCCACAGAGGTTATAGCTACTTTGCAATGATTACAAAGCTCCTTGTTGCCATCTTTCTCTTCCTTAAAATGAAGCCAAACTTTAGATCGCTTTACCCAATGGGAGGCTATTTCTTTTTTTTGTTTTGCTTTTCTAGACTACGCCTGGTCACGTCGTACTTGCTTACTGAATGCTGTGTGCATAACTTAGGTAGAAAATGTGACGTAAGTCATGCTGCCCAGAGCGGCTCTGGTGATGCCTGGAACCTTTAAGAGAACAGTTAAAGGGGAACACCGTTTTTTTTTACATTGGTCCCTTGATTTTGCGTTATTCCAACATCTTCCAGGCATGTGAGGAAAACTAGCAGCAGTTTAGCGGACAGGATGAATGAACGGTAGCCGGTGTACGGGGATGACGTCATTCACGCGCCGCTTCGTTTTTCAAATATATAAATATAACAAATCTAACGGTGGATGTCTGGGGGACAGTGATTGGCCTCCATGTTCTGAATGCTGGCGTACCATAAAGAATAAATGATGAACAGTTTAGTTTGTGCCTTCAAGTCGTTGCCCATAGGAAGACGTTACTGGATATAACCTAACGGAATATCTTCAGAACGGCTCCAGATGACACTAAACTCAGATGGGAGAGTAGAACATGATGGAATAACGGAAAATCAAGGAAACAATGGAAAAAAAACGGCGTTCCCCTTTAAGGGAGCTTTCAAACAGTGCCATGGAATTGGAACACGTGGAACTGGTTCTGAACAGGAACCAGTTTCCAATTCCCATCCCTACCTTTAGATGAAGGCAAAAGTTTAACTCTGAAAGTTCAACTGGATCAAAGCAGTCCAAGCAAAGCTCGGGTTCTACTGTTACCTTCACTGCTTCCAACAGTGATCCGGTCACATTAACAGGGTTCCAATGATCGAGTTATGAATACAATCAATATTATTGATAAGGAATCCTGTAAATTCTTTGTTGCTGATTGGAACATAATACTAACAGAGCTATTGCTGTTAGAATGGAGTTTCTCTGACATAGAAATGAGTTCTAGATCAGTGCTTCTGTGTTTCCTGAGTGTATCCCTCCAGTCCTCCTCAGCAGATGTTCTGCTAACACTGAGCCTGGTTCTGGTTCTGGTTCTGCAGCAGTGTGTCTCTGCATCATAGAGGATCAGATTAACATGAACTTCATCATTTCAGCAGCTTGTTTCTGGAAAGTTGCTCCTCTTTCTGTTCTTTCAGTTTCTATCTCTAGGACCAATCAGAGAGCAGCTTTCAGGGCATCATCAGTTACTATGAGAAGCTTCTCTGTGCTCACTACTATCACTACTCTTCTGGAGTAGCTCTGTAACAACTAGTAAAGGGGGAGGAGCCTGTTCAAACTGTTCCTGGGTCATGTGATCCACCCACTAACTGCTGGATTAGACAGCCAATCACGATGGATCTGGTTTATCTTCAGAGCAGCCAATCAGAGAGCAGCTGGTCCTGCTGTCATCAGTTCCCAGGAGAAGCAGGTTGTTGGAGGACAGCAGGAGTCCCAGTTATCTGACCTGAGGAGTCTGCTGCTGATAACATCTGGAAACATCTGTCTCTGTGCAGAGAGCTGCAGCAATCAGTCTGGCTGATGGTGGAGATCCTGTTCTAGGAGAACCTGGTAGAACCTTTACTGATGGTGTTTATGATGAAGCAGCAGGAGATCACACTGATTCAGATGGTATTCTAGATGTTCCTCTTCATTCACTCACTGCCTGTCCTCATCAGCTCTACTGCTGCACCATCCAGGAACATTTAGACATTTAATACCAATATAGGATGGAAGGTAGAGGAGAGTGTTTTCTTCTCTCCACCATCCTCCTCTAGCTGTCCACTGGTCCTGGTAGACCTGCCTGGATCTGACTAAGCCAACCAGATGAGATTCTCTGGGGTAAAACATGTTTTCAATGACTGATACAGATCAGCCATTCTGTTCAACCTCACTGGTTTGAAGGCTTCCTGTAGCTGGGTTATTAAGAAATCTAATTGTTTATAATTATTATTTGGCCAAATCCGGCCCGTTAGCATTGACTTTGACATATGCGCTCTAGATGGTACTGATCTAACAAATAATCTTTAGAAGCAGTTAGACATTAGGGTTCAAAGTTATTCTGAAACTAACCTGTAGTTAGCAGAAATAAACTATATGAACCATGAAATAATCTAATCCATTTTTATAGCTCCAATTACCAACAACCACTTTATAGATCCATATCAAGCAGATGATACAGTCATACAGGATGAGTAGGTAGAGAAGGTAGATATTGGCCATTTGTTAATTCACTCGAATGTGAGTACGAACTCGTGTCCTCGCCAAGTCAGTTCTTAACAAGAAATAGTGAGAACGGGAGCAGCATCAATCTGGGTCAATGGGAAAATCAGCGCACTGATGACATCACCACATTCAAAGCTCGTCTGGAGCTGCATTTCACCTCATGTTATTAATAGTCTCTAGATAATAATGAATTCTGACTTTTTTCATTTAGTGGAGGAATAATAATGAACACAGTCAGATAAACTCAAATCAAATGAACATTTTACCAAAAAAAACAATCAAACCTCCATCAGAGCCAGCGGTCCTTCACACACGGCTATGCAGAGAGAGGTCTGCTGCAGACGGGCTAACGTTAGCCCTGGCTGCTGCAGACGGGCTAACGTTAGCCCTGGATGCTGCAGACGGGCTAACGTTAGCCCTGGCTGCTGCAGAAGGGCTAACGTTAGCCCTGGATGCTGCAGACGGGCTAACGTTAGCCCTGGATGCTGCAGACGGGCTAACGTTAGCCCTGGCCGCTGCAGACGGGCTAACGTTAGCCCTGGTTACTTAAGACAGGCTAATGTTAGCCCTGGCCGCTGCAGACGGGCTAACGTTAGCCCTGGTTACTTAAGACAGGCTAATGTTAGCCCTGGCCGCTGCAGACGGGCTAACGTTAGCCCTGGCCGCTGCAGACGGGCTAATGTTAGCCCTGGTTACTGCAGACGGGCTAACATTAGCCCTGGTTTCTGAAGACTGGCTAATGTTAACCCTGGCCGCTGCAGACGGGCTAACGTTAGCCCTGGCTGCTGCAGACGGGCTAACGTTAGCCCTGGCCGCTGCAGACAGGCTAATGTTAGCCCTGGCCGCTGCAGACGGGCTAACGTTAGCCCTGGCTGCTGCAGACGGGCTAACGTTAGCCCTGGCTGCTCTCTCAACATCAGACATTTTTTTACACAGATTGAGAAATGGCAAATGACTTCAGCAATCCCTCACACTAAGCATGCTTGTAGCGACAGTGGAGTGGAAAAACTCCCTTTGAACAGGAAGAAACCTCCAGCAGAACCAGGCTCAGTGTGAGCGGCCATCTGCTCTTTGTGTAAAGAATCACAGAGCGATGCTGAGAAGAAGACAGGAACCATTTAGTAGATTCTTTGGCCTTCTTCTCAGAGCATTCTGTTATATATGACTATTATAATACAGTAATCCTTTTTCAGGATGATTCAGCTGCCTTTTTCTGAACGTTAGTGAAGACAAACAAAGCGGTGTGTGTTTGAATGTCAGAAAAAGAAACAATAAATACTGAATGTCTGATTTTTAAACTCAATAACTGGCATCTAGAAATGTTTCAGCTGATATCATCTGTTTTAAATCAGTGTTTAATGTGTGTTAGTGTTTCAGGACGTATCGCCCGATGGACCTAACAGGTTTTATTTAATTTTAATAAGACTGATTTAAAGTTGTACTGCTGAATATCTGCTACAACATTTAGTGACAGGAGGAAACAGCCTGGATGTGGTCTGTCTCAGACTCAGACCCACAGTTTAGACCTGCTTCCTGCTGCCGGAGTGTTTTTCTTCTGTCAGTGGATCTGATCCAAACTGAAACTGTCAGCAGCCACAGCAGGAAGCGCAAACAGCAGCTGAGGCAGCCAATCAGAAAATCTGCTGCTGATGACGCACCAGTTACCTGGGAAGCAGTGTTCTGGGTTTAACAACAGAGAAAAGCGGGAGCAGGAGAGCCCCCTGCTGGGATGCTGGTGCTGTGACATCCTGAGACCAGAGTCACACCAAGGTCTGAATCAGGTCAATAAAATGATGAAATTAACTTTTACAGCAGATTTACCTGCAGAATCAGACATTAGATATTTGTACGTGAGATTTTAAGGAGAGAGTTCCATGTGAATGTGGAAAATTCATGATATCAGAGTTCATAGGTTTGATATTTATATACGGGGTGTAAATAACTATGTGGTCATTTTTTAGAAAGGTTAACAATTAATCAAATGTTTTTGAAATTAAACGATTTAGACTGTTTCACTATTGGTACTCACTACTGGGACTCACTGCTGGGACTCACTGCTGGGACTCACTGGAGAGGAAACAAGGAGAGGAAATAAGGAGAGGAAACAAGGAGAGGAAACAAGGAGAGGAAATAAGGAGAGGAAATAAGGAGAGGAAACAAGGAGAGGAAATAAGGAGAGGAAACAATGAGAGGAAACAAGGAGAGGAAATAAGGAGAGGAAACAATGAGAGGAAACAAGGAGAGGAAATAAGGAGAGGAAACAAGGAGAGGAAACAAGGAGAGGAAACAAGGAGAGGTGAGTGAACATTTCTCCCTCATTGATATAAATATTATTACATTCAGGTGGAGATGAATAAAATATATTAAACAGACTTTGATCCTGGAGTCAATGAGGAGCTTTAATGTGGCTCAGATTCAATGTTAAAGCTCCATGCTATGTGACAGCACTACATTACCCATGATGCACTGCTCTGTTCTGCTGTAGCACATCCTCATAGGTCAGAGGGGAAACAAGGAGAGGAAACAAGGAGAGGAAATAAGGAGAGGAAACAAGGAGAGGAAACAAGGAGAGGAAACAAGGAGAGGAAACAAGGAGAGGAAACAAGGAGAGGAAACATGGAGAGGAAACAAGGAGAGGAAACAAGGAGAGGAAACAAGGAGAGGAAACAAGGAGAGGAAACATGGAGAGGAAACAAGGAGAGGAAACAAGGAGAGGAAACAAGGAGAGGAAACAAGGAGAGGAAATAAGGAGAGAAACAAGGAGAGGTGAGTGAACATTTCTCCCTCATTGATATAAATATTATTACATTCAGGTGGAGATGAATAAAATATATTAAACAGACTTTGATCCTGGAGTCAATGAGGAGCTTTAATGTGGCTCAGATTCAATGTTAAAGCTCCATGCTATGTGACAGCACTACATTACCCATGATGCACTGCTCTGTTCTGCTGTAGCACATCCTCATAGGTCAGAGCGGAAACAAGGAGAGGAAACAAGGAGAGGAAACAAGGAGAGGTGAGTGAACATTTCTCCCTCATTGATATAAATATTATTACATTCAGGTGGAGATGAATAAAATATATTAAACAGACTTTGATCCTGGAGTCAATGAGGAGCTTTAATGTGGCTCAGATTCAATGTTAAAGCTCCATGCTATGTGACAGCACTACATTACCCATGATGCACTGCTCTGTTCTGCTGGAGCACATCCTCATAGGTCAGAGGGGAAATAAGGAGAGGAAACAAGGAGAGGAAACAAGGAGAGGAAACAAGGAGAGGAAACAAGGAGAGGAAACAAAGAGAGGAAACAGGAGAGGAAACAAGGAGAGGAAACAAGGAGAGGAAACAAGGAGAGGAAACAAGGAGAGGAAACAGGAGAGGAAACAGGAGAGGAAACAAGGAGAGGAAACAAGGAGAGGAAACAAGGAGAGGTGAGTGAACATTTCTCCCTCATTGATATAAATATTATTACATTCAGGTGGAGATGAATAAAATATATTAAACAGACTTTGATCCTGGAGTCAATGAGGAGCTTTAATGTGGCTCAGATTCAATGTTAAAGCTCCATGCTATGTGACAGCACTACATTACCCATGATGCACTGCTCTGTTCTGCTGTAGCACATCCTCATAGGTCAGAGCGGAAACAAGGAGAGGAAACAAGGAGAGGAAACAAGGAGAGGTGAGTGAACATTTCTCCCTCATTGATATAAATATTATTACATTCAGGTGGAGATGAATAAAATATATTAAACAGACTTTGATCCTGGAGTCAATGAGGAGCTTTAATGTGGCTCAGATTCAATGTTAAAGCTCCATGCTATGTGACAGCACTACATTACCCATGATGCACTGCTCTGTTCTGCTGTAGCACATCCTCATAGGTCAGAGGGGAAATAAGGAGAGGAAACAAGGAGAGGAAACAAGGAGAGGAAACAAGGAGAGGAAACAAGGAGAGGAAACAAAGAGAGGAAACAGGAGAGGAAACAAGGAGAGGAAACAAGGAGAGGAAACAAGGAGAGGAAACAAGGAGAGGAAACAGGAGAGGAAACAGGAGAGGAAACAAGGAGAGGAAACAAGGAGAGGAAACAAGGAGAGGTGAGTGAACATTTCTCCCTCATTGATATAAATATTATTACATTCAGGTGGAGATGAATAAAATATATTAAACAGACTTTGATCCTGGAGTCAATGAGGAGCTTTAATGTGGCTCAGATTCAATGTTAAAGCTCCATGCTATGTGACAGCACTACATTACCCATGATGCACTGCTCTGTTCTGCTGGAGCACATCCTCATAGGTCAGAGGGGAAACAAGGAGAGGAAACAAGGAGAGGAAACATGGAGAGGAAATAAGGAGAGGAAATAAGGAGAGGAAACAAGGAGAGGAAACAAGGAGAGGAAACAAGGAGAGGAAACAAGGAGAGGAAACAAGGAGAGGTGAGTGAACATTTCTCCCTCATTGATATAAATATTATTACATTCAGGTGGAGATGAATAAAATATATTAAACAGACTTTGATCCTGGAGTCAATGAGGAGCTTTAATGTGGCTCAGATTCAATGTTAAAGCTCCATGCTATGTGACAGCACTACATTACCCATGATGCACTGCTCTGTTCTGCTGTAGCACATCCTCATAGGTCAGAGGGGAAACAAGGAGAGGAAACAAGGAGAGGAAACAAGGAGAGGTGAGTGAACATTTCTCCCTCATTGATATAAATATTATTACATTCAGGTGGAGATGAATAAAATATATTAAACAGACTTTGATCCTGGAGTCAATGAGGAGCTTTAATGTGGCTCAGATTCAATGTTAAAGCTCCATGCTATGTGACAGCACTACATTACCCATGATGCACTGCTCTGTTCTGCTGGAGCACATCCTCATAGGTCAGAGGGGAAACAAGGAGAGGAAACAAGGAGAGGAAACAAGGAGGGGAAACAGGAGAGGTGAGTGAACATTTCTCCCTCATTGATATAAATATTATTACATTCAGGTGGAGATGAATAAAATATATTAAACAGACTTTGATCCTGGAGTCAATGAGGAGCTTTAATGTGGCTCAGATTCAATGTTAAAGCTCCATGCTATGTGACAGCACTACATTACCCATGATGCACTGCTCTGTTCTGCTGGAGCACATCCTCACAGGTCAGAGGGGAAATAAGGAGAGGAAACAAGGAGAGGAAATAAGGAGAGGAAACAAGGAGAGGAAACAAGGAGAGGAAATAAGGAGAGGAAACAAGGAGAGGTGAGTGAACATTTCTCCCTCATTGATATAAATATTATTACATTCAGGTGGAGATGAATAAAATATATTAAACAGACTTTGATCCTGGAGTCAATGAGGAGCTTTAATGTGGCTCAGATTCAATGTTAAAGCTCCATGCTATGTGACAGCACTACATTACCCATGATGCACTGCTCTGTTCTGCTGGAGCACATCCTCATAGGTCAGAGGGGAAACAAGGAGAGGAAACAAGGAGAGGAAACAAGGAGAGGAAACAAGGAGAGGAAATAAGGAGAGGAAACAAGGAGAGGTGAGTGAACATTTCTCCCTCATTGATATAAATATTATTACATTCAGGTGGAGATGAATAAAATATATTAAACAGACTTTGATCCTGGAGTCAATGAGGAGCTTTAATGTGGCTCAGATTCAATGTTAAAGCTCCATGCTATGTGACAGCACTACATTACCCATGATGCACTGCTCTGTTCTGCTGGAGCACATCCTCACAGGTCAGAGAGGAAACAAGGAGAGGAAACAAGGAGAGGAGACAAGGAGAGGAAACAAGGAGAGGTGAGTGAACATTTCTCCCTCATTGATATAAATATTATTACATTCAGGTGGAGATGAATAAAATATATTAAACAGACTTTGATCCTGGAGTCAATGAGGAGCTTTAATGTGGCTCAGATTCAATGTTAAAGCTCCATGCTATGTGACAGCACTACATTACCCATGATGCACTGCTCTGTTCTGCTGTAGCACATCCTCATAGGTCAGAGGGGAAACAAGGAGAGGAAACAAGGAGAGGAAACAAGGAGAGGTGAGTGAACATTTCTCCCTCATTGATATAAATATTATTACATTCAGGTGGAGATGAATAAAATATATTAAACAGACTTTGATCCTGGAGTCAATGAGGAGCTTTAATGTGGCTCAGATTCAATGTTAAAGCTCCATGCTATGTGACAGCACTACATTACCCATGATGCACTGCTCTGTTCTGCTGTAGCACATCCTCACAGGTCAGAGAGGAAACAAGGAGAGGAAACAAGGAGAGGAAACAAGGAGGGGAAACAGGAGAGGAAACAAGGAGAGGAAACAATGAGAGGAAATAAGGAGAGGAAACAAGGAGAGGAAACAAGGAGAGGAAACAAGGAGAGGAAACAAGGAGAGGAAATAAGGAGAGGAAACAAGGAGAGGGAACAAGGAGAGGAAACAAGGAGAGGAAACAAGGAGAGGAAACAAGGAGAGGGAATAAGGAGAGGAAATAAGGAGAGGAAACAAGGAGAGGTGAGTGAACATTTCTCCCTCATTGATATAAATATTATTACATTCAGGTGGAGATGAATAAAATATATTAAACAGACTTTGATCCTGGAGTCAATGAGGAGCTTTAATGTGGCTCAGATTCAATGTTAAAGCTCCATGCTATGTGACAGCACTACATTACCCATGATGCACTGCTCTGTTCTGCTGTAGCACATCCTCATAGGTCAGAGGGGAAACAAGGAGAGGAAACAAGGAGAGGAAACAAGGAGAGGAAACACGGAGAGGAAACAAGGAGAGGAAACAAGGAGAGGAAACAAGGAGAGGAAACACGGAGAGGAAACAAGGAGAGGAAACAATGAGAGGAAATAAGGAGAGGAAACAAGGAGAGGAAACAAGGAGAGGAAACAAGGAGAGGAAACAAGGAGAGGAAACAAGGAGAGGAAACAAGGAGAGGAAACAAGGAGAGGTGAGTGAACATTTCTCCCTCATTGATATAAATATTATTACATTCAGGTGGAGATGAATAAAATATATTAAACAGACTTTGATCCTGGAGTCAATGAGGAGCTTTAATGTGGCTCAGATTCAATGTTAAAGCTCCATGCTATGTGACAGCACTACATTACCCATGATGCACTGCTCTGTTCTGCTGTAGCACATCCTCACAGGTCAGAGAGGAAACAAGGAGAGGAAACAAGCAGAGGAAACAAGGAGGGGAAACAGGAGAGGAAACAAGGAGAGGAAACAATGAGAGGAAATAAGGAGAGGAAACAAGGAGAGGAAACAAGGAGAGGAAACAAGGAGAGGAAACAAGGAGAGGAAATAAGGAGAGGAAACAAGGAGAGGGAACAAGGAGAGGAAACAAGGAGAGGAAACAAGGAGAGGAAACAAGGAGAGGAAACAAGGAGAGGAAACAAGGAGAGGAAACAAGGAGAGGTGAGTGAACATTTCTCCCTCATTGATATAAATATTATTACATTCAGGTGGAGATGAATAAAATATATTAAACAGACTTTGATCCTGGAGTCAATGAGGAGCTTTAATGTGGCTCAGATTCAATGTTAAAGCTCCATGCTATGTGACAGCACTACATTACCCATGATGCACTGCTCTGTTCTGCTGTAGCACATCCTCATAGGTCAGAGAGGAAACAAGGAGAGGAAACAAGGAGAGGAAACAAGGAGAGGAAATAAGGAGAGGAAACAATGAGAGGAAACAAGGAGAGGAAACAAGGAGAGGAAACAATGAGAGGAAATAAGGAGAGGAAACAAGGAGAGGAAACAAGGAGAGGAAACAAGGAGAGGAAATAAGGAGAGGAAACAAGGAGAGGAAACAAGGAGAGGAAACAAGGAGAGGTGAGTGAACATTTCTCCCTCATTGATATAAATATTATTACATTCAGGTGGAGATGAATAAAATATATTAAACAGACTTTGATCCTGGAGTCAATGAGGAGCTTTAATGTGGCTCAGATTCAATGTTAAAGCTCCATGCTATGTGACAGCACTACATTACCCATGATGCACTGCTCTGTTCTGCTGTAGCACATCCTCATAGGTCAGAGGGGAAACAAGGAGAGGAAACAAGGAGAGGTGAGTGAACATTTCTCCCTCATTGATATAAATATTATTACATTCAGGTGGAGATGAATAAAATATATTAAACAGACTTTGATCCTGGAGTCAATGAGGAGCTTTAATGTGGCTCAGATTCAATGTTAAAGCTCCATGCTATGTGACAGCACTACATTACCCATGATGCACTGCTCTGTTCTGCTGTAGCACATCCTCATAGGTCAGAGGGGAAACAAGGAGAGGAAACAAGGAGAGGAAACAAGGAGAGGAAACAAGGAGAGGAAACAAGGAGAGGAAACAAGGAGAGGAAACAGGGAGAGGAAACAAGGAGAGGAAACAAGGAGAGGAAACAAGGAGAGGAAACAAGGAGAGGAAACAAGGAGAGGTGAGTGAACATTTCTCCCTCATTGATATAAATATTATTACATTCAGGTGGAGATGAATAAAATATATTAAACAGACTTTGATCCTGGAGTCAATGAGGAGCTTTAATGTGGCTCAGATTCAATGTTAAAGCTCCATGCTATGTGACAGCACTACATTACCCATGATGCACTGCTCTGTTCTGCTGGAGCACATCCTCATAGGTCAGAGGGGAAACAAGGAGAGGAAACAAGGAGAGGAAACAAGGAGAGGAGAGTGAACATTTCTCCCTCATTGATATAAATATTATTACATTCAGGTGGAGATGAATAAAATATATTAAACAGACTTTGATCCTGGAGTCAATGAGGAGCTTTAATGTGGCTCAGATTCAATGTTAAAGCTCCATGCTATGTGACAGCACTACATTACCCATGATGCACTGCTCTGTTCTGCTGGAGCACATCCTCATAGGTCAGAGGGGAAACAAGGAGAGGAAACAAGGAGAGGAAATAAGGAGAGGAAACAAGGAGAGGAAATAAGGAGAGGAAACAAGGAGAGGAAACAAGGAGAGGAAACAAGGAGAGGAAACAAGGAGAGGAAACAGGGAGAGGAAACAAGGAGAGGAAACAAGGAGAGGAAACAAGGAGAGGAAACAAGGAGAGGAAACAAGGAGAGGTGAGTGAACATTTCTCCCTCATTGATATAAATATTATTACATTCAGGTGGAGATGAATAAAATATATTAAACAGACTTTGATCCTGGAGTCAATGAGGAGCTTTAATGTGGCTCAGATTCAATGTTAAAGCTCCATGCTATGTGACAGCACTACATTACCCATGATGCACTGCTCTGTTCTGCTGTAGCACATCCTCATAGGTCAGAGGGGAAACAAGGAGAGGAAACAAGGAGAGGAAATAAGGAGAGGAAACAAGGAGAGGAAATAAGGAGAGGAAACAAGGAGAGGAAACAAGGAGAGGAAACAGGGAGAGGAAACAAGGAGAGGAAACAAGGAGAGGAAACAAGGAGAGGAAACAGGAGAGGAAACAAGGAGAGGAAACAGGGAGAGGAAACAAGGAGAGGAAACAAGGAGAGGAAACAAGGAGAGGAAACAAGGAGAGGAAATAAGGAGAGGAAACAAGGAGAGGTGAGTGAACATTTCTCCCTCATTGATATAAATATTATTACATTCAGGTGGAGATGAATAAAATATATTAAACAGACTTTGATCCTGGAGTCAATGAGGAGCTTTAATGTGGCTCAGATTCAATGTTAAAGCTCCATGCTATGTGACAGCACTACATTACCCATGATGCACTGCTCTGTTCTGCTGGAGCACATCCTCACAGGTCAGAGGGGAAATAAGGAGAGGAAACAAGGAGAGGAAATAAGGAGAGGAAACAAGGAGAGGAAACAAGGAGAGGAAATAAGGAGAGGAAACAAGGAGAGGTGAGTGAACATTTCTCCCTCATTGATATAAATATTATTACATTCAGGTGGAGATGAATAAAATATATTAAACAGACTTTGATCCTGGAGTCAATGAGGAGCTTTAATGTGGCTCAGATTCAATGTTAAAGCTCCATGCTATGTGACAGCACTACATTACCCATGATGCACTGCTCTGTTCTGCTGTAGCACATCCTCATAGGTCAGAGGGTAACTTCTAATATAACGAGCAGCTGATGATGCAGGAACGGCTGAGATTTTCCAGTTCTAATTTAATTCATGTAAAGCTCTTTGAACTCAGTCTGTGCTGAATAGTTCTATAGAAATAGACCGACCGCCTTAATGTGCCTGATCCTGCTTTCATGCACCAGGTAATGTGGTGTTTAGCTCAGTTATTGACTAGAGAGGAGGAGGAATGCTGTAGTTCATCTGCTGGTGGAGGAGAACTTCAAGAGAACTTCAGGAGAACTTCAGGAGAACTTCAGGAGAACTTCAGGAGAACTGAAGATGTTCTCCATCCATCTGATCTAAAGCTGTGCTTCAGTTCTGTCATGAATCTAAATATTTCTGATCCTTTCACCGTTTCCTGGCTGTTTATGTGATGTTGATGTTCATTTCCTGTCATTGATGAATCATCTGTAATGGTATACCGCCCTCTATAGGAATGTCAGTGGTATTGCTGGACAGTTCTGTATAGATAGATAGCATTTATTGTCACTGAACAGAATTCAACAAAATTTCCATTGCAGCTCCCGTGCAAAAGGTCAAATATATACAGTACAGACAAGCAAACACACAACAATAATAATAACAACATACACAACTAAATCAACCAAAGGCACTCAGCCATGCCAAAGAAGCAGCAGCAGGTCCAATCATGGCAAAACACAGAAAATGTGACAGTGCAAGGTGCAGAACAATATGGCTGTGTGTGTGTGTGTGTGTGTGGGGGGGGGGAGGTTATGATATGTGTGGGAGGGGGAGACGGCAGGGAGTAATGGCTCTGACGGCTGTGGGGAAGAAACTGTTTCTCAGTCTATTTGTTGTAGTCCGTATATTCCTGTACCGCTTGCCTGATGGCAGCGGCACAAACAATCTGTGACCCGGGTGGCTGGAATCCATCGCTATGGATCCAGCTCTCTTCTTGACCCGGTCTGTGTAAATGGAGTCCAGGTCTGGGAGGGGACATCCCACAATGCCTTGTGCTGTTCTCACCACCCGTGTCAGTTGTTTCCTCTCCAGTGCTGTGCAGCTACCATACCACACAGTCATGTTGAGGCAGAGGATGCTCTCGATCATCGCCCTGTAAAAGTTCACGAGCAGCCGTGAGGAAAGTCCAGCCCGTCTCAGTTTCCTGAGGAAGAAAAGCCTTTGTTGTGTTTTCTTCACCAGGTGGGAGGTGTTTGTGTTCCAGGAGAAGTCAGACGTGATGTGGAGGCCCAGGAACTTGATGTTGTCCACCCGTTCCACCACTTCTCCATCTATGAGAAGGGGAGTGTGAGCCGACCTCCTGGACCTTCTGTAGTCCACAATGACCTCCTTGGTCTTCCCTGTGTTCAGCACTATAGTAGGTTAAGTTGTATTTCAACTTCAACAGTATTAATAGACAGATCTGTTTCTGTTCACATGCATCCATAAATGCTTCCTTTACAGGCAGCTGCCTCCACATCTGTTCCTCCTCAGCTAATGAACTTTATTTATTCTCCAATAAGTCCTCTAATCTGCTTCCTGCTCCTTCTGAGGAAGACTCATCGTTACACCTCCAATCATTACCTGTTAGAAACACATTTAACTCATTTACAGAGTGTTACTCTCATTACTACCCTTACTTATTTCTGTTTGTGTGTGAAATATGCATCCAGGTTTAATCCAGCAGGAGCACACTGCAAAAAGTTTAAATCTAGATAAGTCATTTTTTCTTCAAATAAGTGCATTTGTTCTTGAATTGAGGAGATAAAAGAGACATATTGCCAATGGAACAAGACAATTTACACTTAAAATAGGAAACACAATTGCATTGTCTTATTTCAAGTGCATTTTATCTAATGATCTTATTTTAAGAGTAAAAATACTCATTCTGTTGGCAAACTATCTCATTTACCTGCTGAAATTAAGGGTGAATACACTTAATTTAAGACATTTTTACTTATTTCTAGATTGTTTTTGCAGTGCAAAAAGGACGAATCAGTAAAATGTAATTGAATCAGGTTTAGTTCAGTGATCAGCTTTATCTGCTGAGTCATTCAATGAGGTTTAGTTCAGTGATCAGCTTTATCTGCTGAGTCATTCAATCAGGTTTAGTTCAGTGATCAGTTTTATCTGCTGAGTCACTCAATCAGGTTTAGTTCAGTGATCAGCTTTATCTGCTGAGTCATTCAATCAGGTTTAGTTCAGTGATCAGCTTTATCTGCTGAGTCATTCAATCAGGTTTAGTTCAGTGATCAGCTTTATCTGCTGAGTCATTCAATCAGGTTTAGTTCAGTGATCAGTTTTATCTGCTGAGTCAATCAATCAGGTTTAGTTCAGTGATCAGCTTTATCTGCTGAGTCATTCAATCAGGTTTAGTTCAGTGATCAGTTTTATCTGCTGAGTCATTCAATCAGGTTTAGTTCAGTGATCAGCTTTATCTGCTGAGTCATTCAATCAGGTTTAGTTCAGTGATCAGCTTTATCTGCTGAGTCATTCAATCAGGTTTAGTTCAGTGATCAGTTTTATCTGCTGAGTCAATCAATCAGGTTTAGTTCAGTGATCAGCTTTATCTGCTGAGTCATTCAATCAGGTTTAGTTCAGTGATCAGTTTTATCTGCTGAGTCATTCAATCAGGTTTAGTTCAGTGATCAGCTTTATCTGCTGAGTCATTCAATCAGGTTTAGTTCAGTGATCAGCTTTATCTGCTGAGTCATTCAATCAGGTTTAGTTCAGTGATCAGTTTTATCTGCTGAGTCAATCAATCAGGTTTAGTTCAGTGATCAGCTTTATCTGCTGAGTCATTCAATCAGGTTTAGTTCAGTGATCAGCTTTATCTGCTGAGTCATTCAATCAGGTTTAGTTCAGTGATCAGCTTTATCTGCTGAGTCATTCAATCAGGTTTAGTTCAGTGATCAGCTTTATCTGCTGAGTCACTCTGATTCTGTTAATTATGACTGATATGGAGGAAGATGGTCTACATTCCTCCCCTCACCTGTGGTCATTAATCTGGATCAGGACCCAAAGAACCAGATCCTGGATCCAAGCGTCCTCTGCAGGGAGGCTGGGTTCTCCCTCAGAGAGAGGGGGAGGAGCTGGGTCACCGGGAGGGGGTCATAGTAGAGCTGTTTCTCCTCCAGAGGAGTCAGTTGAGGAGGATCAGGCATCTTCTTTTTTAAACCCTGTTTCTCCTCAGCATGAAAGAAAAGTGCAGCAGCACAGAGAACCTCTCTGCTTTATATTAACGATCTGAAGCTAATATAAAATAAAATGAATCACTGACTGAGGATAAACTGCTGGATCCATGAATCTGGAACTGCTTCCACTTATGGACCCTCCTCCATTTCTCTCCAGGTTCTCTGACCTTCTGTCCAACAATGTTTAATCTACTGGGTGAGATGAACTGCAGACTGTGGGGCCCTCAGGATTGTGTCCTGAGCTGTTTTAGGGTTCCTTACCTTTTCCTCCTCAGAGTCTCCAGCCCAGAAGAGCCTCCAGCTGGTTCCAATGGACCCAATCAGGGAGCAGTATTTAGAGGACTGGATTCCCTGGGACGGTTAAATTCCACACAGTGGTAACCTACCTGCTGGCTCTCCTATAGACTGAGCTTTATGCTTAGACTCAGGCTTACCTCCTTGTCCTCCTTCTCTCCTAGAAGCCTTGCAGTTCTCCATTCAGTCCTCCTGGATCCATCTTCGATTGCTCACCTTCCTGTCCTCCCTCTGGAGCTCTCAAGTCGAAGCCCTTCCATCTCAGCCAAACTCAATCTCAGTGGACTCATCCAGCCTCCCCTCCATCCGCTCCGCTCTCCAAGGATCTGTAAGGCGTTTGCATCATCTCTTAATAACTCAGTTCCTCCTGGATCCATCTTCGATTGCTCCCCTTCCTGTCTGCCCTCTGGAGCTCTCAAGTCGAAGCCCCCCCATCTCAGCCAAACTCAATCTCAGTGGACTCATCCAGCCTCCCCTCCATCCGCTCCGCTCTCCAAGAATCTGTAAGGAGTTTGCATCATCTCTTAATAACTCAGTTCCTCCTGCCTGCTAACTGATCTCCCTCCCTGTGCAGTTCCAGACTAGACTGCAGTTCCCAGAACCTCTACGCCGGTCCAAACTATCGCTCTGTAAAAACTTCTCAATAAACGTTCTACATCGCTTCCTGACTCATATCGTGTCTGCGCCAGAGTCTACATGTAGTCTAGAATCATGTCACAGGCTGGAGCTGGAGCGCTACAGTCGCTGTTGGATCCTCAAACTTCACGGAGTCCCTGAGTGGGAGAAGGAGGAAATGGTGGCGGAGGTGAGCCGGGTCTGTCCAGAGGTTTCGCCGAGGGGAAAAGAGAGGCTTCAGCTTTTTGTTGATGTGGCTCATCGGGTTGGAAAAACCCGGCAGGCTATTATCAATCGCTTTGTCTCCAGGAGGAATGGAGATTCTATATGGAAAGCAGCTAAAGCAACGACTTTCTTTAAAAAAATTATCTCCGTTTTACCAAAGATCTGTGCAAAGAGGACCGCAACCTCCGACTGAAACTATGACCGTCCACCATAAAAGCTCGGGAAGAGGGGAAATCAGCCTGTTTCATAGGTGGTCATGGTTTCATCATCCCTGCAACTCTTGATCCGCTGGAGGAGTAAACTGGAATTTGGATTCCCTGTTTGAGAATTTGGATTCCCAAACCAGGAACCTTTTTCTTGGTTTGTAATTCTGCTAGACATAAAATTCCTATCAAACTCTCCAATTTTCACCGCCAGGCCTTTTTTTCTCATGGTCACTTATCTACAACTTTTCACCTCAGTGGTATTTCATTTGGAATAATAAGGACATCCTGTACAAGAGAAGATCTTTGTTTTTGGATCCGTGGTTCAGTCCTGGTATTACTCTGGTTGATCAACTGTTCGATGAAAATGGGACCTTATTAAATTACGAATGGTTCCTCTATAAATGTAACCTTCCTGCTTCTATTCCAGCTGGGATCAGCATGTTATAGCGACAGAGGCAGAGACTCCATCGCTCTTCTTCTTCTCTGACTCCCATGGACTCTCCTGTTGGTAAAATATGTCTGACCTCGTCTCTTCATCAGGACAATAAGTCAATCAGATCCCTCTTTCAGAGAGAGGGGCCTCTGTTCCTGCTGTTCTATCATATTGGAACCGATTTGTGACAGATTTGTTCTTGAGATTGACAGCTGTCCCAGAATGCATTGCTGCTGCAGCTTGATTCACAGACAGAGCTCACAGTGGTACGTTAAAATGTCCTTTTCTGCTGTTGTTGTTCTTCAGAAGTATGTTTAGAGATTGTTTGAGGCCATTATACCTTTAAGCTTGCCTGTGCAGCCTGTTTACAGAGTTACTGAGGAGGTGACTGACGGTGGCCCCGTTCCTGGATCTGTCAGGGTTTGGTTGATGTTTGAGGACCTCAATGCAGAGGCAGGGAGGCAGAGGTGAGTTATTGGAGTTTTAATTGAAAGATCACAGTTAACAGAGGAAGGAATCCAAAAATCCAGCCTAAAATGTTAGACTAACCAGAACCATGGAGACATCAGGGAGAAGGAGCATGAGGAGTCAGGGAAAGACGAGGAGAGACGAGGAACCAGCTCTGAGGAACTGCAGGGAGAGTATTTATGGCTGACTGATCAAAGGGAGGACTAACCAGCTGATTGGGAGCAGGTCTGAACAGAGGCTTCAGGAAAAGAGCTAGGGAAAAAGAAACCAACACTAGAGGGCGACCAAGAACAGACTAAGAGGTCACATACATCCAGAAACACAACAAAAATTTAATTAATTAAACCAATAAAGCTAGAAAACAAAGAAAAACATAAATCAACATGAAACTGAAAAATCTAAGAAAACTTTATAGAACCAAGACCATAGAAGTACCTGCCAGCTGAGGGGGGTACACTTGAGGCCGCCCTCCGGGGGTGACAGATGAGGGCCTCTTGAGGGTGGCTGTAAGGAGACGGAGGAGGGGCTCTATAGAGACTCAAACTCACTGCAGATCCAGATATTTGAACTGAGAAAGCTTCCTGCAGAGGTGGAGAAACGTCTTCAAACCTTGGAAACCAAGTCCAGAGGATATTCTTTTTATTTTTACAGAGTGACTCTGACCTGGATGACTGGGAACCTTCATCAGCATACGTCTATTTATTTTACTCATCATAAGGGGTGTTTGGGCTCCTCTTTGTCTGGCCCCTCACCTAGGACCTGTCTGCCTTGGGTGACCCCACCAGGGGGCATAAAGCCCCCAGACAGCATAGCTCCTAAGGTCATTAGACACTCAGACCCCCCCACCACCATAAGGTGGCAGCACAGGGAGGGTTTCCATGTTTTAACTGACTGCTCTGATATTTATAAGCCTGACAGAATATATTTATCTGATATCTGATATACATTTCTCAGTTAAAATAATACAGTAGCTGACCAGTAACAACAGGAATATGGAGATCTGGAAATAATTTCTAGAAATCCAGAATGTTTATTCTAGATGCAGGGAATGACATTTAGACAAGGGAAAAAAAATAGTTTTCAGATATCAGGATTACATATTCATTAAAAGTATTACATTTGTAACGGCTTGCCGTAGCCTGTTATGACCACCTTAATATTACTGGTTTATTTCTTGAATGGTAGTAGATCTATAAATCTAATTAGGTCTAATCACCTGTCGGCAGGTGAAGATGGAGGATGAAAATGTTCTAACTGGTAGGACCTGTTCATCTTCTGGTAGGTTCCTCCTCAGGTTGATTCTTCTTCTACACAATAAATACTGAGTGTCTGACTGAGCTGCTGTTTTCTATGATGCTGTTATCATCAATGTTCCCTCACTGATATAATAATAATAATCCAGCTCTGTTAAAGAAGTCTGGAATGATGCTGATGAGGATGGATGTCTGGGATGGATTAGGAGGTGAAACGGTAGCGCTGAGAAAGAGAACTGAATATTAAAGACATCTAGACGCTCTGAGAATCCTCTCCCAATAAATATTAAATTATCTGTTGATTAATGCAGATCATTCTATAATAAGATCCTCGTCTAAAGGAGATGATATGTTTGGGTTTAAAACCTGCTGTGGACCTACCGACTGATTTTATTAAAACTATGACAGAAGTGATTGAATCAGGGAAGGAAACAATGAAACCGACATTAAGTGAAAAGGAAAACTCCCTGATTTAGTTTTGAAGAAAACTTTAATAGAATAGAATACTTTACTTTACTATCAGGATCAGCTCAGCTCCTTTTCTAAATGATTCTCTCTTTGTAGGTAGAGCTAATCCTTTCCTGCAGGTGGCG